>NW_021703771.1:17595064-17766814 GCF_005190385.1 Monodon monoceros | reverse complement strand
TGACAAGCACATTTACACCTACAGACAGTACTTCAGTGTGTGTGCACGTGCGCGCGTGTGGTGTGCGCAGTTAGGAAGCCCTGAGGAAAGTATAGTTCAAATGATGAGAAACTGCCATTTTTTGAGGTTAAAAGATAAATATCAGTGATTTCATACAGTTCAACTTGAATTATAAAGACAGTTATAGATTCTATATATATTTAACCTAGAGGTTTACAAACAGCTGCTGACATATCACAATTATGACACAATTTTTCTAAATCTTGTTTACAATTTTGTATCCCAATATTCATTTACTGAGTTGTTTGCTGGCAAATCTGTATAACTGCCTTTGTCTGGTGATCTAAGTTCCCATATTAAAGGCAATCACAATTAAAATAAACTTTAGGTTGGATACAGAAATAGCAATCCAATTATCTATTGTTTTTGACTCTTAATGGACACAAGTTTGTTAGTCATCACACACACACAGACACACACACACACAACTACTCACTCATAATCTTCATCTATTCATCTTTGGGAAGAAGAAAATAACTGGAAGCGCCCAAGTTACAAATGGTAGTTTGATTCTAGTCATATAATTTAATTTACTAACTATTACAGCTGGATTAAATGTAAAAACGAAGTAGTTTCTCTTCTCTGATTATGTTCTTTGTTATATTTGAATCTTTTGTGTAAGTAAATTCTAGATTTGACATGAGAAGGGAGTGCACTAAGTCTTCAACGTACATGCTTATTTTTTAAACTACGAAATTTCAGTAAGAGGAAGCCAGCATGAAAACCTCCTTGAAAACCAAGGAGTCATGTGATAGACTGAACATTTGAAGCTACTGACAGCAAGTTAATCATAGTACTCTGATCATGTAAGTATTCAGCTTTGCTAGTGTGGAAAATAACCTATAGTTTTTGTCATGAGTTAAGGAAGAGAAAGGACGAAGAAGAAATTATCTATGCTAATTCCGTCAAACAAATTAAAAAAAAAAAATCCCCTGAACTCTGAGTCATTTTCCAAAGTGGAAAATCTAATTCACTGAAAAATACATGCATGGCTCTAATTTCAGACAAGAAAGCTAAAGCGAACTATGATGGTTCATGATTCAAGCCAAAATTTATGGCAGGGATGAAAGAGTTCATGGAAAGCCTCAGGAAATTATAGAAAAGAATACTTGAGCAATGTTCATTCTATTTCCAAATGGAGGTCAGCCTGGGTTCTCAGTCTCATTTATTTCTAGGACTTAGCTTTTACTTGGTTTGCTATGATTTTCCAATCACTTGAGAGTCAGATAATTTCAGCACAACAGATTTCACTTTAATAATATCTCTTTTCATTTTCACTGTCTTTTACCTATTCTCTTCTGATCTGCTACATCACTCAGTTATTCCTCTATGTTCTCTCTCCCTACCTTATACCACACAATTCCCTGCTCTGGGAAAATGGCTCTATTTGAATTTTCCCACATACGGCTTACATTTCCTTTCTCTACCACCTGCAAAAGGTCTGGCACAATAAGTACCCAGTAATGATACCTGGAAAGCCCTTCATAGTTTTTTGGGGTTTTTTTAAAGCCACTTTCAAAACATTGCTTGATATTCACCTCCTTCATTCATGGAGAGTCATTTAAGGTCAAATTCATCTGCATCTGTTTGTTCACTTAAGGTAAACTTACAATACATTCAGGTTTGCACTATGTAACTTGCTCTTACTGGCCTGTTTCTTGATACAAGTATTCTGTCTTATGTTTGTGTATGTTCTTTCTTCCACCTGGGAAAATAATTTCTGATGCCTTTTATTTGTTTCGTACCACAATACCTAAAATAGCCTTCTACACGCAGTATGTACTCAAAATACAGCTACGTGATACTTTTCTGAAAATTAAAATACTATCCACAAATATATTTTTAGAATTTTAAATATTTAAAGATGCTAAACTGAATACATACAGTTAGTTTCTTCTAACCCCTCCCTAAAATAACAGCAAAGATGGTTTTTTTTCTCTGTGTGTGTGTGTTTTTTTTAAGGCCTAGCCTGCAAGGACAATAAGAACAGAAATAAAAAAGCAACAGAAGTTTGGGAGCTGACAAAGCAAAGAGACGACTGGTAACTGACTCAGTAGACTCCGTAAAGCTAAATCCTAAGCTAGACAAACAAAAAGCCAAGAATCAACCCATCTGTAACATGAGCCTTTGAGGCTCAGAAATTGGCAGGACCAAGTATCTAGAATCAGAGTGAAGGCAGAGCTAAAACCACTTTCTGGAAGAAAGTTCATTGAAGAAGCCTAGATGCTGCCTCCCCTGCTTTCTGAAGTCCTCCCCTACTTCACACGGCCACATGACTGATTCTCTCCTATTCTAGCAAAATATCAGGATTTTGCTCTCTCCGTAGAGGGCAAAACAAAGGGTCTCTAGATTGGGTATATGTTATAGGCTGAACTGTGTCCCCCTCAATTTTCAACGTTAAAGTCATAACCCCCAGTACCCCAGAAAGTGACTATATTTGGTGACAGCGTATTTTAAAAAGTCAGTTAAAATGAGGTCATTAGGGTGGTCCCTAATCCGATGTGACTGACGTCCTTATAAGAAGAGGCAATAGGGACGCAGACGGAAGACCATGTGAACACAGCCATCTGTAAGCCAAGGAGGGGCCTCAGGAGAAGTCAACCCTGCCAGCACCTTAGTCTCAGACTTTTAGCCTTCAGACTGTGAGAAAATAACTTTCTGTTGTTAGGCCACCAAGTCTGTGGTACTTTTTCACAGCAGCCTTAGTAGCCTAATATAGTATACTAGGCAAAAAAAAAAAAAAAAAAAAAAAGGAAATTAAGTTTACAGATATCCCAGCCTTCTTTTCCCATATAACTTCTGAAATGCTGGATGCGAGGTAGAAGACTGTTTACCCTAGAGACTCTGACAAAATACTGGCATCAGACTTTTCCCGAAGAAACCATCCAGCCACATAGTAAATATTACTGTCAACAAGCCACACCCACATGCACAGAGTTTCCAATCAGCTTTTAGAGTTCCACCCTGAAGTACGAGCAGATGGTCAAGGATCAGCAGACATTCAGAGAAAGCATCTAATATGAAAGACAGACCGAAATAAACAAACTGTAGGAATAGAGGCTACACAAGGAGACAAAAACTCTCAAACACTATAATTCTTAAAAACAGAAGATAGAAAACAGGATGCTAAAACAAAGGAACAAAAATCAAAAGAGTTCTCCAAAGTTAAAAATATGAGAGTAGAAATGAGTAACACAACAGCAGAGCTGGAAGACACAGCTGAAGAAATCTCCCAAAAAGTAGAAGAAAAGGACAAAATTGAAAATGAGAGAGAAAAGACAAGCTAATTAGAGAACTGGTTAAGAAGGCTTAAAGCAAGACTATTTCTAGAAAGTAAGCACAGACCATGGAGGGAAGAAATATCAGTATTCCCCAGGCCCGAGGGTCTTAAGTTTCTGTAATGGAAATATTAGCAAAAAAGGATGAACATTCAGCACAGAAGCTGAAAGCAGACCCCCCATTAAGGTATATCAAACCGTGAAATTTCAAAACACTTGGAAGAGGCAAATCCTACCAGTTTCCAAAGAGAAAATATGGAGTGCATTCACTTTGTGAAAATTCATCAAGTAGAACACTTGTAATACGCACCTTTGCCTATAAATGTTATAGTTACATAAAAAGCTTTAAAAAATAAAGAAAGGAAGGAAATGAATGGTATCATCCTTTAGGAATAAACTCAGAAACTGGTTTAGGTAAGCAGAGAGACAGTAAATGTGCCTTCTCTAACAGAAAAAAACTAGATGTGCCTACAAGGCATAAACTTAACTTGTTTCTGCACCTTTTATAAAAAAAAAAACCTCAAGGAGTGAATGGTTGGACAAGAGTTTGAGTGGGTTTCTACATTTAGGTATCATTACCTAATGACCTTTGTTATGTCTAAACATTAGATAGCAAAGTCATAAATTGAATTTCTGCTTTAAAAAAAAAAGAAGGATAACAGACACAATGTCCCTTTCAACCCCACAGAGAGAGATACAAGGACCCTTTGGCTCACTGCAAGTGGCCTTCCAAACTCTGATACAACTGAGCCACTGACACAACATTTTCATTAACCCAGGACTCAAAATAATAGCACAGCCTACCTGTATCTTTCTTTGGAATAAGTGAATTATGATTCTCCAGGGGATGACCAAGGCATTTCCAAGAAGTATTCTCTTTTTTCTTTAGGACAATCTCTATTTTTCCCACATTCTCAACAACTCGCACTGAAAAGAAGATAAATTGCATTTGTATTCATTGATACTAAATATAAGGTTTTACTTTTAAACCAATCTTTCTCAAACAACCCAAATGTCCCAATCAGATATGAATGACACTGAGCATTTGTGAGATAAATAAAATTTTGTGTACATGTTCATCAAAATTGTTTATGCCTTATATGGTGTTAAATCCAGTTTATGTTAGATTCAGATTAACTTCTTTCAAATTAATTTATCAAGGGCCAAACTAATACACAATGCTAGTTTTCATACAAGCTCAAATAGAGCCATGGCAACTAATTAACACATAGCTTAAAAAAAAACTTAAATATACAAATTAGCCATTGAATGGATCCACAAAAGCAAATTTAATTTATACTCTTTTAACATTTCTTGGGATCTGAGGGGTTCTTATGAGTGAATTCAGTAAACCAATATTGAGCCTAATAAACATAGAAAAAGCTTCAGGAGAATGAATCCCAATAAAGTGCATGTCAACCTTTGATAATTAAAAATGTTTTAGATTCCCTTTTTATTTTTGAATGTTTAAAATAGTTTAGAATACATGAGTACAATAATAAAATAAACTTTTAAAATTGATTAAATTTTATGAATTGAATGTGCTTTTAAAGATCTAAAGTATATTTCTTTCCGTCTTTAGAAACAATCTGTCCTTCCTCACTGTAAACACATAATTCAGTAGCAATTTAACAACTTTTAAACACAGATTATTCAAACAAATTCAATTCAGTAAGCACTGATTTGAAGCTTAACAAACATAAGAAGTCCTTGACTTTAAAGAGCTTAATTTATACAATTTACAGAACTTACTATGGTATAAAGAAAAGGGAAGGTATAGAACCGGTGTAAGGTACTCTGACAGTACTTTAAAACAAGAAACCACATGTATATATGAATATAGAATGGAATATTATTCAGCCTTAAAAAAAGGAAGGAAATCCTACCACTTGCAACAACGTATGATAAATCTAGAGGGCATTATATTAAGTGAAATAAATAAGACAGAGAAGACAAACAGTGCATGGTATCACTTATATGTAGAATTAAAAAAAAAAAGTCACACTCATAGGAACAGAGAGTAGCAAAATAGTGCCAGGAGTTGGGGCAGGGGGAGGGGGGAATAGAGAGAGCTTGATAAAAGGGTACCAACTTTTAGCTACAAGATGAATAAGGTCTGAGGATCTAATGTATAACATGGTGACAACAGTTGATGGCACTGTCTTGTATACCTGAAATTTGCTAAGACAACAGAACTTGTGTTCATATGCATAGACACACACACACAAAGGTAAATATGTGAGGTGATGGATGTGTTAATTAATTTGATTGTGTGAATCTTTTCACAGCATATACCTTTATCAAATCATAACATTGTACACTTTAAATATTTAAATATATTCTAATTTTGTCAATTATATTTCAATAAAGCTAAAGAAAAACACAAAAAACAAGAAATCGCCACTCTTTGATGAGTCTTCTATTGCTAAACAGCTGTGTAAAATCCACGTTGTGTATTTACATGCAGAAATAGTCATAATTTAACATGCTCTGTCAATATTAAATATTTGAATATATACACCTAAGAAAAATTTGTCTGGTGTGGTTAAGTATATTTCTACAAGCTGCATGTCAGGAGTAGGCCCGGAAGGAAGAATGGGGACAGGAATTTTTTTGCTAAGGAGAGGAAAAGGAAAGGGAAAAGAGATGAGATGAAAAAGGGGAAAGAAAAAAGGCGTGGGGGGAACTGAAACCAGAGGGAAAAGAGTACATTTAAAAATTAATGTACTTGCTTATATAGAAAACATCATGTCCTTGTCTGCAACATGAAAATATACAAATGAATAATAAGACAAATGCTGTCCACGCCCCCGTGTGTGTGTATATGTACACAGATAAATTATTTTTGGTAGCTTACCAGAAAAATCTTCCTGAATCTCATGACTTAGGGCTGGAGAAAAAAAAAATTTCAGTTAAGATCCAACTTCAGTTCCTATGGTCTACAAACACCATATAAGATCATTAAAATGGTTCTTTTATGCACCATTTCACATCTCTCAAACATATCGTGAGAAATCAAAAGAAAGAAACTGAACACAACCAAAATACTGTATACAATGTTTTGAGACAAATTACTTAAATATGTATCTTCAATTTTTCCATTTCTCTCCCTATTAATTAAGGAGTAAATACTCAATTGCCCACAGGTGGATAACCCACACTGGTGCAAGGACAGTCCCAGATTGACAATGCTACAAACCAAGACAGGAGCAAGGCAGGGAGAGATAGCAAGTGAAACACACATACTCCAGGGTGTGCACATGCGTGTGTGAATACAGGCCGGGACTGGGTCTAGCTCAGCGTTTCCTTTCTTACTGTTCTCTAAGTTGAATATTCATTCAGTTATTGAAAAAGAAAATTATTGGGCATCTATGCGTGTTATGCACTTTCCAGGTGTTACAGTTATCACAGTTAGTAAAAGAGAAAAATCCCGGCTCTTATGGAACTTACATTCCAGAAGGGGGTGATGCAAGAAGTATTTTTACAAACAACTGCTCTAAAGTTCACTGTGTTAATAGTTATGTGGAACTTAAGATTCTGCATTATTTTAGTCCTTCTGATCTAATATTAGCAACCAGGAGTTTCACATTTTTGACTGTGGAATTTTTGTTGTTTATATGTGTGCAAGATACTGTTAGCTACAGTGTGAACAGAACTAGCCATAAAGTATTTGAAACATAGTAAATGCTGACACAGAGGTCTTCCTTAAAGAAAAATCATGACAGAGCTAACGAATAATGTATACTTTTCTAGACATCTGAGTTTTTGATTAAAACTCTAAGAGGCAATATATATTTGATCTTATGCTAGCAAAAAATAGGGTAGCATGTATTTCTAGAAGAAATGTTTAAGATTTGAGGTTGATTAGTGAATGGGGGGGAAATAAGAAAGAAAAAGCATTTAACAACTCCAATCAAATTCAGGACTAAAGGTCCTTCATTAACATGGTAAAGCCATGAGTTGAATCGCGAGTCATGTGAGGCCTGGAGAATTTCAGTCTCTGTTTTGCAAAAGTAAATGAAACGTTCTTTACATAAGAATGTGTGCTTAAAATACAGTTTTCTTCTTGCTGTTTTGGTTTGTTTCGTTTCTACTTTCTAACTAGAATAACGTTACCTTCTTTAAAGGAGAAAAGGATGAACTCCTAGAGTCATTATGGGTGAGAAATGGATTAAGAATCTGCTACCTTGATTCTAGATTTTAGTCCTGATTTCTTTCCCCTGATAGATCTGTAACCTCTCAAAACAGACAGAAGTGAACTGTATGGTAGGTCTTTGCCCATGAAGGGACAGGCAGCTGAAGGGTACAGTATAACCTTGCGGCTGGCAAGAGACAGGCCGATAGAACAGCGCCTGGTGATGTCTACTCAGCGGAAGCACATGACAGGCAGGCCTCCGGAGATTTATTTGTAGGTAAAGTTACAGAGTCTTACAAAGCTGGGCCAACAAGTACTTCATGTGATTATTGATTTTGATCGCACCTAATTGTTTAAACTTGGGAAAAGTGAGGTTGTACTGCCATTTGCTAGCGCTTTCCTTAGTATAAAGAAATAACAGAAAAAAAAAGATCAAAAATGACAAACCAAAATGACAATGGCACATAAAATATTATAGGTACAAAGACTCTACACCAGTAACTACTATACCTAAAGGAAACAAAAGTTGTTTCCATTAATACAGAATAAGGTACTTACCAATATGTATAAGATATGAATAATCCTTGATAACTGTTTCTGCTCTAAAGGAATCATCCCGGTGATCAGCTATTACTGAGTCTAAATTGATATCCTTAAATGGAAATCAAAAAGAGAAAGATTAAAAAGTAAACTTTTCGCCAAACTCCTATCACTATACTTTTAAGCTGATCAGTGAAAGTTCATATGGTACTTATTTACAGAACCCACAAGGTAAATACACATTATTCCTGTTTTTTTCTCTCATACAACCCAGTTCTTCTCCTTCAAAGTATATATCACAATTTTAACTATGCATTTGTCTATGCTTAATGTCTACCTTACACACTCGTCTTTAAGCTCTAAGTGTAAGGGGCAGAATATTGTCTTCAGAATATTGCTCAGCACCAAGTAGGTGCTCAAATATTTGTTGAATAAATAATTTGGAAAAAAAATTAGAATCAGACAAGAAGCCAAGATATCTGTGGTCATTTTTATCTTTCCACTATTATGTGACACTGTGCAAATAACACAACCTCTTAGGCTCAGCTTATCAAAAATAATAATAATAATAAATTCACTAACAAATTTTTAGATGTCTCTAATTTCTACATAGCTTTGGTGCAAGTTATTCTGGTGCCTATCGTTTACACCATACACTGAATACATTATTCCACGTAGAAACCTTCCCCCTTCCCTTAATCATCCATCCTCTGCGCTTCACTGATATCACCAATGAGAGCACACAGACCCCAACCTTGCCAGGCCCTGTCCTCTTGGTTCAGGACTGCTTGGTTAGGAGACAATACCAAGAGGGAGTGGAAGGCGGGACAAGCAGTGCCTCTCTGGGCCTCTTGGCTCTTGCAGGCAGAGGCTGGTCACTCCTGCGGAGCCATCAGATCCTGCTGAAGGCGTAGGAGGCACTCACCAGCTCAGATGTGGTTCTGCTACTACAGAAGTAACATGAGTTCTCAGAAATTCCTAGCTGCCAGAACTTGTCTTTAAATCTCCACAGTTCCTCAAGTGTGGGAACCTTGCCAGTTGCTGGAGGATGTGTCTGGAGATGTTGTAAGTTGCCTGCTTATTTATCTGATTTCCCAGCTGGACTGTAAGCCTGGTAAGAGTTCAGACTCTATGAATCTGGCCCATCATTAGATTCCTGAATTCTACGATGGTGTTCAAAATGAAGCAGGGATTCAATAAACACTTAGTGAATGAATTAACTCCTTAATTTTAGTTTTCAGAGGGCATTAACTGAACCCCGTTAGTGGCTTAAGCATACTAAGCTCCAGCAGTACAGCCTCTCCTGGCTCTTGAATTCCAATTTAAGTGCAGGAAATTAGTTCGTATGGTGAAGTTAAACCGGGACTCTCACTGCTGTTATCCATGCTTAAACACAAAAAAAATCACAGAAGAGCACATAAAATATGCTTCTTCCTAGCCTATTTTTTCCCTAAGATGCTATGGCATGATTGTTAAGAGCATACAACTATGGAGCCAGCCTGCCTGGGTTCAAAATACTAGATCTGCCACTTACCGTGTGACTTTGGGTAAATTACTTAATTTCTGTTTCCTCATCTGTAAAATAGGGATAACGAAAGGATCTACCTCACAGAGTTGCTATAAGTTAATACAAGAAGAGCTCTTAGAAAAGTACACCTGTGCATAGCTAACATTTATTATTTACTTTTTTGTTTTTTTCTGATCTTAAAAATGTGTTTACCTTCTGTTTAGTATATATGACAATGGTGACTAAAGCATCTGTTTGGAACCAGTCATAGCTGTAAAATATTTTAAAAAGAATAAATAATCATGTGCATTAACATATATTAAATCATTAAATATATAATTTTAAAATATATACAATTTAAAAATATAAAATATGACACAATAAATACATGATTTAAAACATATAGTTCAAAATCTACAGTGAGAAATATATTTCTCTAGGTAAAGTTTTTTTCCTAAATAATCAGTGGTGTTACCATGAAATAAATAATAAAGCAATTATTTCTCAACTTAAAATACTTATACTTCCATGTATTCTAACTTGGATAAAAACAAACAAGATCCTTGACAAGGCACTTTTTATAAAGGTTACACATCTAAAATTCCTTTTATCAGAGCAGTAACACAACATGTTTTCTGAAGGAGCATGACAAAATCTACATGCTTATTACCTTCACTCCTCCCTGTCACAAACATATTATTACTCCTCAAGAAATTAACTCACCAAGGATGCTTAATGGTCAACAGTAAAAACTTAAGGAAAAACTAAGTCTTCGGTTTTGTAATAGCTATTGATCAAATTGATTCTGTTTTTGCACTTACTACCTGTATACAGGCCCCCAATGTGAATGCTAGGAGGTATCCTGAGGCCCTTAACTTAAAATTGAATATGAAATAATTTAACAGGTAAAGCAAGTAGAGCCGGAAGCTGCTGTTATAGACTCATAATAGGGGGAAAGGTAGTAAGAGAAAGACTACAAATAACACACATAACCCTAAGGGCATCTGAAATATCATTAACAAACATACACATGGATTGCTTAATTTACTAAGACAGGGTACAATACATTCTGAAGGATTTCCATTAAAAACTGATAAAGCAAACTAGACACACAAAAAATAGAATAGTTGAATAAATTATGGATATTCTATGATCAATTTCCATCACATGATAGAATACAGACAAAAAATGCTTTTGCAGAATCTTTCATGACATAGGAAATTGATCATAGAATATACTGTAATACTGTATTATCAAAATAGAATAGTATGGAAATAGGTATCACATGAATAAACTGTGTGGAATAAACCAAATATTAAAAGAGTCTATATCCAGAGTTGATGGGATTACAACTGATTTTATCACTTTCTTTGGTATTTCTATTTTCCAAGTTTTCTACCATGAATGTATATTTTATAATCAGAAAAAATAGTTCTGAATAGTTCTTTTTTAAAGTTGTGGTGTTTAAAATGGGTTAAACTTCAGTTATGTTAAAAATTCATATTTATGGAACAGCTCATTCTCCAGCAATGCCTGATAAATGAGGCACTACAGTTCTTGTGTCAAAGAAGCATAATTAATATAATAAGCAATAAATCAAACTTAGAGCCATTTTTTTAACATGTATATTTTGGTGTAGAACTGATTACGCTTTAGAAAAGTAAAACAAAGATGCATACCTTGGAGAACTAGGCCCTTCTTTGGCAACTGGATCTGTCACTTGGCTCTTGGGAAGCATGCCTTCACAAAGAAAAACAAACAAAATAGCTACAGTTCATCCATGTAGCATTTTTCGTTTCTTCCCCCATCTTTTCAGTAAACTTCTTATTGAAATATTATGAAAGGACACAAGTCATAAATGTACTACTCAATGGATTTTCATAAGTAAAACATACTCTTGTAGCCAGCACCTCCCTGTGCCTCCTTCCACTCAGCACCCCTCCCCCAAGGGTAACCACTATTCTTTTAACATCATGAATAGTTTTTGCCTGCATTTGGCCTTTATAAAAAATGGAATCATAAAATATGTTCTCTTTTGGTCTGGCTTTTTTGGTCCAGCTCTATAGACATTTCAGTTAATGTCAAATCAGCACGATTAATAGTAAACAATAAACCAGGTCTGGAGCTTTCTGAGATTTTATCCAGGATGCTGAATACATCAGTAGTTTGTTCCTTTTTATTACTGAGTATTACTACACTGTATGAACATACCATATACCGGAATCTATTCATTCTCCTGTTGATGGACATTTGGGCAGTTTTTAGCTGTTACGTATAGTGCTGTTATAAATGTTCTTGTACATGTACATATACATTCTTAAAGAACATCCATCTACATTTCTGGTAGGTATATAGGACATGTATATGTTTAGCTTTAGTAAATACTGCTAAACAGTTTTCCAAAGTGGTCATACCAATTTACACTTTCTACCAGAAGTGTATGGGAGCCCTGTTGCTCCACCACCTCGCTGACACGTGGTATTCTGTCTTTTTTCATTTTAGACATTCTTGTGGATGTGCCCCAGCATCAAATTTTATTTTTTATTTTTATTTTTTTAAAGATTTAATTTTTAATTTATTTTTGGCTGCATTGGGTCTTCGTTGCTGCACGCGGGCTTTCTCTAGTTGTGGTGAGCTGGGGTTACTCTTCATTGTGGTGCACGGGCTTCTCATTGGGGTGGCTTCTCTTGTTGCGGAGCACGGGCTCTAGGCACACAGGCTTCAGTAGCTGTGGTTCATGAGCTCTAGAGCACAGGCTCAGTAGTTGTGGCTCACGGGCTTAGCTGCTCCGCGGCATGTGGGATCTTCCCGGACCAGGGCTCGAACCACTGTCCCCCGCACTGGCAGGCAGATTCTTAACCACTGAGCCACCAGGGAAGTCCTCAACATCACATTTTCAAGGCTCTGGTTTTCTCACTGTTTTCGAAAACTCTGAGAACACGGAAGAGCTCCAAAGATACTATCAGTGATAACTGTCAGACAAACAACTTCAGGTGTTACGTCACAAATTGCATAAAGTAGTCTACAATAAGACAATCTTTTCTAGTTAAAAAAGAAAAGGTAATTCATCTGGCAATCCAGCTTATTAGCTGAATTTCTATAACTTTCTTGTGCAAACAAGGAGGGAAAAAACCCCAATTTTTAAACATACATTAGTAATACGGTTCAGTCAGAGTAGCCCCGTGCATTTCGTAAGTGTCATACCAAATTTTTGGGGGGGTTAGTGGCACTGTCAGTCATAATTCCAAGTCATACTGAACGGCTGAGGAAGCCAGAGCTGCCGAGCCCAGAGGAGGGGAGATTAATAGGCTGGCTGCTCAGCATCTGTGTAGACACTGGAAGAGCACCCCGTGCCTGAGGGAGGGACACGTTCAGCCTGGCCTCTGAGGGTGGAACTCCTAGTCACCATGAGTATTCAAGCTGAGGGCAGATGAACACATGTTCAGGGATGTTATAGAAGGGATTATGGTAAGAGTCAGGGCTGCTCGATGCTTTGTGACCCCCTGGAGGGGTGGGAAAGGGAGGGTGGGAGGGAGGCTCGAGAGGGAGGGCATATGGGGAGATACATGTATGCATATGGCTGATTCACTTTGCTGTACAGTGGAAACTAACAACATTGTAAAGCAATTATACTCCAATAAAGATTATATAAAAAGAGAATGTAAACAGTAATTACACTCCTGAAAAAAATCTATCCTATAAAATAAAAACATCAATATATAAAGATGAAAAAAAAAAGGAGGGCTGCAATAAGGGATCTACAAAGTTCTCTGCCAAATCCTCTAAGCTTAGGCAAGTAAACACATCCTTTGTATAAAAAATATCTAAATACCCCAAATAATTCTGTGAGGCAATATTGTACACAGTCACGTGAATATGATTCATTTTTTACTATAAATGTATATGACTTACCGTTTAAGAGCCTCTTTTCCTCATGATAGTCTGTACAGTGGTTTAGAAAAAAAGTTAGGTAAGAATATTGTAACATCAGAGAGAAGATCGGTTAATATTATTGAGTTAAAGGTAACAGCCCTCTCCTTGAAGGGCTTTCTTCCGAGGCCTGAGGAGAGAAATAAGGCTGATAAACAGATGGCCTATGCTTTAAGTAAGAAATTTCATCTCTGAAGACTGCAGGCCACTTCTGCAGGCATTTGTCTCCAATTTCACTGGGCTTTTTCCTCCTTCTTTGGACATTTTTGCTCTAATACCTTGGTTTATTTCTTTAGAAAGCACATAAAGACCCAAGTTTTGTCCTGATCATCATATTCTAAATTAGTTAAAACTATCCAAAGTTTATTAGATTACACTTTATATATGAAACATACATATTAACCCAAAGAAAGACACCTTATTATCTTTCCTATCTAGGTAAGCAGTTAAAATGATTATTATTACTCCAAATTTAAATGGCCAAAATGCTGAAAATATCTTAAGACTTTCACTTGTATATCAGTGCAATCAATCATCAGGGGTACAAGCCAGAAAAAAGTTTAATGGGTCCTTTCAGGATGGCAGCCAGCTCACAAATCTATATTATATTTTGATCACCACAAGTTTTATAACCATATGTCAAAATAAAACGCTCAGCAAGTTGCCAGAGTTTAAAAAAAAAAAAAGAATGCCAAGCTAACACAAAATATTCAAGTAGTAAACTAAATTGATAGACATTACTTGTTAAGGTGACACCATCTTGTTTTGTAGAAAAAGAAACCAAAGTACGTATATCAAAGCTTTCAAATTTTTTTATGTTCTGATTTTCAATCAGCCAGAGATCCCATAATTACTACCACTTCACTCACATGCCATAAAATACCCATGATTAAGGAGGTCAGATAACCATTCTTTTTATTTTCCCCTTTTTACTGAAATAAGTTCACAGCTGAAAGGGATCTTAACAACATACACCAAATTATCATCTGCTCCCCTCATTAAAGGCTGAAAATCAGAGGTCAGGACTTGAATGAACCCCACAGCTCTTTAGCAGCAAAGCCAAGATTAAACTTCATCTCCCCTGAAACTAAGCGCCATTTTTCTTAACATGCCATTGTGAGAGATAATACTTTCTGAAAAGACACAGGACCTAAAAACCATTTAAATTATGCCTCAAAATGAGCTTTGTTTTTCAACTGCCAGATGAAAATCTAGTCATTAGCTTGCAAGGGATCACTGATGTCCCTGCTTGCTGACTTACTTTCATACAATTTCATCTGTCTTTGCTACTGCAGTTGTGATCATTTGTTTTATAAATATCTTAGAACAATAGCAAACTCACAGTAACATAAGTAAATTAAACCCAGTTTCAGTGTACAACATAGTTGGCAGTTTGATGAATCTCATCTATCATGTAAAACAACTTGTTTTTATCTAAGAGGCTCAGATTTTGAAAACTTGTCCCCAGGGAATTTGTTTCTAGGGAAAAAATATGTCATCTCATATGATTACTTCCTGTCTGATGTGAATTGATTTGAACCTGTCAGAACTTTATGGATCCTGCTAAGTTATTCATTTTTTTCTGAGTCTTTTTTTTCTTTAATAAAAGAAGTATCAGTAGGAAGAGAACATCTAGCTAAATGATCTAAAATATCTTTAAAACTCCACTAGTGGGCTTCCCTGGTGGCACAGTGGTTGGGAGTCCGCCTGCCGATGCAGGGCACATGGGTTCATGCCCCGGTCCGGGAGGATCCCACGTGCTGCGGAGCAGCTGGGCCCGTGAGCCATGGCCACTGAGCCTGCGCGTCCGGAGCCTGTGCTCCGCAACGGGAGAGGCCACAACAGTGAGAGGCCCACGTACCACACACACAAAAAAAACTCCACTAGTGTACTTTTGCAACTCTTTTTGAAAACTGAGTCACAGAAATATGAGAGGCTATTTGTTTTTACTGCTAAGCACATTTACATCAGAGTTACTCTAGGCACATGAGATACCTTCCTCTCTAACAAGAAATCTAACATTCTGTCTTGATACCTAATTCCATCATTCGGTTGGCCCCATGGCCAAGAAAATTTGCATCTTCTTATAATATTGGTTAGACTGCATTACTCTGATCAGAGCCTCTGCTTTCTGGAAAGGTCAGAGTCCTTTAGAAGGCTGGAGCTGTGATCTATCAGCATTCAACTCTTCTTTGGTAAGAGGGCTGGTGACAATTTTTAATTGCGACCCCAATCTAGTTTACCTCTTCTAAGTGGAGCCACAGAAGGATCCCCTGGGATGGGGAAAGTTAAAAAACAAGCAAACAAACAAACCCTGTCTTACTAGTATACTGATTCATTTAACAAATACCTGTTGACCATCACCTTAATAGGGATAGTGACACAATATGAAACCCTTTGGATAAAAAGTTAGGAAAATACGACTGTATGTTCAGTTTGCTTATACATGTGTAATGATGATTTGGAAGGATACACAATAACACGGTTACCTGCATCTGTGCACAGGAGGGAAAAGGGTAGGTGGGAGACAAAGGTATGACCATGGCACTTCTCATTCTGGAATCGTGAATGTATTACTGAAAAAATTAAATAAACTAAATTGGAAACTTCAATATGGTCTTTTCAATATGATATGATAAATGTTTTAAAAGAGATATATAGAAGGTGGCATGGAAGCACAGGGATGAGGGAGGGCACTGCTACTTGAAACATGAAAGGACTTCATTGAGGAAATAATTTTTAGCTACATTTTGAAAATATGTAAGCATTTTTCAGGAGGCCCTGAACAAAAAACATTCTAGGAAGACAAACGCCGCACTTTTACATCTGAATGTCATATTTATCCATAGCTACATACCCCACCTTCCTTTCTCACTCCAAAAGGCTGATGTCACGTAACCATAAGATAGGAGCTCCGTCTTATTACCAGGGATCTTAGTCACAAAATCCAAAGTGTACCATTCTCCCTTTACTGCTTTGCCTGGCCAGAAGACTCCCTGGTTCTCTACAATGAGTTTAATAACCATTTTTCTCTAGAAATTCTTCCTCATCTCTAAAGAGAACTAACTCTTCATAACACAACTGAGGCCTAATTCTTGGTTTTGTTTCCGAAGTCATAAACCCATTTCTCAAATTCTATAAAATTTAATAATTTATGTATTTCTAAACTATCCTTCTCTTTTACTCTCCTTAATTTATCTTTGTAAATATCCTCTGAATCATCTTCAAATTTTGTACATCTCTCAAACTTCAAGGCCCAGAAGTTTACTCCTTATCCTAGAAGTAGTCTACTAGCAGAATTAAAATAAAGGTTCAATAGTTCAAACACATACTCTGAAAAATTCCAGGATTAAAAAGTTCTAAAAGTACCAGACTATATAGTTACTTATTCCTGGTCAGTTTTTCTCTCCACGATTCATTTAACTAATCACAGCAAATACTGCATTTTTAGAAGTTTGTATTTTCTGCTTTCAAGGCTATACTTGTCACTTTTTATTCAATTCTCCAATTTATTAGTTATTTTCTACTCTTGTCCTATCCTCAGAGGGATTAACCACTCCTTTCTTATTTGGTATTACCTATACACAAATATACACATGTTCAAAAATCATTTTTCAGGACTTCCCTGGTGGTCCAGTGGCTAAGATTCCACGCTCCCAGTGCAGGGGGCCCGGGTTCGATCCCACATGCCGCAACTAAAGATCCCGCGTGCTGCAACTAAGACCCGACACGGCCAAATAAATATTTTTTAAAAAGCACGTTAAAAACAATCATTTCTCTCTGAAAACAAAACAAATACTAACTTAAACCAAACACTGGCCAGTCACAATCATACAGCAAGACCCACTTCCTGCTCAGGCCTGCATCTGCCCCCTGACCGGGCACTTCTCACCCCCCCATTTTTAATTACCTGTCCCTTATATCTTTCTGGCAGGAGTCACTCAGACAGTGGGACCTATAGCACAAAAGCAAATGAAGGTAGCCTGGCTGAGAAAGCAAATCTGCTCAGCCAGTAAAGTCCACTTCATCATGACACACACCCCTTTCTCTCCACTAGTAACTGTCTTGCTTCCGCCGTACTGAGCCTCTGAGCTTGTGCTCTGTCCACCCACTTGAGCCCTGAACTGTCCCCATTTTATCAATGAGGAAACGGTAGCTCCTAGAAGAGGGAACCTTGACTGACTATACAGAAGCTGACCTCCCAGCTGGCAGCCAGCCCACCCAATTAGTGATGCCACTAATACCATCATTTTTAAGAATAAAAAACTAATTCATATATGAGGGTTTCTCCATGTCAGCACTAGGAACATTTGGGGCCGGATGATTCTTCGTCGTGGGAGTGTATCCTGTGCCTTGTAGGGTATTTAGCAGCACCCCTGACCTCTCCTCTACCCAAGGGAATGCCAGTAGCATCTAGTACAGCTGCGACAACCAAATCATCTCCAGACATTGCCAAATGTCCACTGGGGAGCAAACTCAACCCAGGTTGAACCACTGGCATATACCAAAGAGAAATAAATTAGTTGAAAGAGGATAACTTTAATGAGGTGATTTTCTGCCTCACAAAAGGAAGCACCCAGGATTTCTCTCAATGGTGGGCTTCTCCTATTAAATAACTGTAGCCTTTAAGGAAAGTACATATACCTACAAGCCTCAGGATCTTCCCTTTTAAACTGACGGTGTTAGAACAGCTCTAAATCCCTCTTCCACCTCAAAAGTATTCTACTGATCTATGGTTCTAAGTGCTTTATAGTCAGCAAGCGCTTGTGAAAACTAAAAACATAAAGTATTAGAAACCATGATAAAACAATGAGAAATTAAGAAGAAGCATTCCTGACACTGGGCTATGCCATTAGAAAATGTGACTATTTTACGGAATGGCCATCATTAAAAACTCTACAAATAACGAATGCTGGAGAGGAGACGATGTGGAGAAAAGGGAACCCTCCTACACTGTGGGTAGGAATGTAAACTGGTGCAGCCACTATGGAAAACAGTACGGAGGTTCCTCAGAAAACTAACAGTAGAGCTACCATATGATCCAGCAATCCCACTCCTGGGCATATATGTGGAAAAAACTCTAATTCAAAAAGATACATGCACCCCTATGTTCACAGCAGCACTATTCACAATAGCCAAGACATGGAAACAACCTAAATATCCATCGAGAGATGAGTGGATAAAGAAGATGTGGTACATATATACAATGGAATATTACTCAGCCATAAAAATGAATGAAATAATGCCATTTGCAGCAACATGGATGGACCTAGAGATTACCATACTAAGTGAAGTAAGCCAGAACAAGAAAGACAAATACCATATGATATCACTTATATGTGGAATCTAAAATATGACGCAAATGAACCTATCTATGAAACAGAAAAAGACTCATAGAGAACGGACTGGTGGTTGCCAAGGCGGAGGGGGTGGGGGAGGGATGGAGTGGGAGGTTGGGTTTAGCAGATGGAAGCTTTTATATATAGAACTGGATAAACAACAAGCTCCTACTGTACAACACAGAGAACTATATTCAATATCCTATGATAAATCATAATGGAAAAGAATATTAAAAAAAAGAATGTGTGTGTGTATATACATAACTAAATCACTTTTCTGTATAGCAGAAATTAACACAATACTGTAAATCAACTATATTTCAATAAAAAATATAAAGAAAATGTGACTATTTAAAAAATATAATATATTAAAATTTTAAGAGTGCATTTATGATCTGGTACAGTGCTGTCCAGAAGAAATATAATGCAAGCCACAAATATAATTTAAAATTTTCTAATAACCATATTAACTATGTACAAAGAAACAGGTCAAATTAATTTTAATAATATATTTTCTCTTAATGCAACATATCCAGAATCTTGTCATTTCAACATGTAATCAATGTAAAGTTGTTAGATATTTTACATTCTTTTTTCATCCTAAGTCTTGAAATGCGGTATTTTACGCTTGTAGCACATCCCAATTTGGAGAGTACTTCCATACTCAATAGCAGCCACATGTGGCCAGTGGCTATAATAATGACAGCAAAGGACTCAAAAAAGGGCAAAAAGAACATTTGTCACCTTTGCCAGAGAATGAAGTGTTCCACATAAATAATCAATAACCGAAGCTCACCTTTTCAAACAAAGTTTCTCCCTTTATTCATTATTGATATCTTTCTAAAGCACAATACAAACCACAATACTTTTTAAACAAAGGATTATAAAAAACCCACTGATTCTTCTCTTGATAAGGACCCACTAGTATTATGTGTTTTATATTCTGACACTGTTAGCTCTTCTGTGTTCTTCCCAGATATCACTCCTACCCTAGAAGCCAGTAGATAAATGGAAAACTGTCCTCCCGGGACTGCTCAGCTGTGGGGATGCCTACAAAATGCTACTTCTGGCTCCTCCCTGCACTGGGGTCTGACAGGTCACTCCACCTAAAAGATGGTGTCAAGGATCTCGTATTGAAAGAAGCCCATATATAACATTTCTCTTCAGTATATCCATCACCCCCCCAAACCCCTATAAATCCTCATGTCAGCAAGTCTCCACCTACTGCTTCCACTTCGTCTCTGTTTTCATCCTCTATTCCTACTTAATCTGTTTTCATCCTCTATTCCCACTTCGTCTCTGTTTACACCTCTGTTCCCATTTCACCTAGAGAAGCTCTAGTTGTAGAGTGAACATAGTCTCTAATTTGATACAGTTAACAGTTTACTGCCTGCCCCTTGTTGTCTCAGTGTAACTACTAATAGAGGCTCCATTCATTCTCCAATCTGCCCCAGTTTGGACAATTACACGGTCACCCCATCTAATAGTTTCTATCCTTAAGTCTCACGCCAGCAGACTTCAAGGATCAATCTCTGCCTATAGACGAAAGGCATAGGAGGTACTGTTAAAACAACATTCACTTTAATTATCATGAACATTCTTGACACATTAAACCTTTCTCTTTAGTTACTTTGTCCCTTTTATATGATCTACTAGTTCTGGTTAGCTTGGAGTTCAGACTGTTATCTTGCTGGATCTTAAGTCTCTACTGTTCCAAAAACCCGATCCATTTACTTGCAGTCAACAACTTTCCTGATTTGTAAAGTTCTTGTCTTTGCTTCCCAATGCCTTGCAAGTTCTCTCACATCACTACCTGCTACTGGCCTCATCTTAGCAAAACACTTATAATCCAAAAGGGCTTTATAGTGAAATAGAGATTCATAAACATGTTCTCACATGCCCTGTCAATAATAATGATAATACTTAATTTTTCCCAGAAGCAGAGCCATGGTAAGACACATGCTGATAATTATAGGGATACAAAGGAATAGAAAATGTAAGCAGCCTCAGTATTGTAGGAGCAGAGGGGCAAAAGTAGCCACCACAGCAATAACCACTTCTACTATTCCCACCACCTGTTGCTTCTAATGCATCAGGTGGTTAGCAAACATCATTTAATCCTCACAATGACTTTGGGATGTTTCACTCTTAGACCCCATTTCACTGCTGAGCAAAAACACTCAGATCTGTTAACCGACGCTGAAGATCAACAGCTCATGAGTGTAATTTGAGGTGGAGGTGAGATCTGAAGCCATGTTAGTTTCTATGAAACTTGTGCTTTTTCTATGGATCATGCAGCCTCAGGAACCAATACCAGGGCCAGAGACAGTGTGAAAAAGGAAACTTTTAATTTATGAATACACAGTATCTCAGAGTCCATTTCTCATTCTGGATAAGAAATATGTTTGCACTTCCCTGAACCAGGTGGTGAGAAGGAGAAGGAATATTCATTATGGTTTAGTTCTTCACCATTAGGATTTAGTCAGAAATCCCAGTTTCCTCAACCCTTCTGATTTTGGTTTCATAAATCTGTTTGTTTGTTTTTGTTAGTCTTAACTACCTTTATTTCATCCTTGTTACTGAATGACTTTAGGTTGTCAGTTGTTTTCCCTCAGAACTTCCAAGATACTGCTCTCTCTGTCTCCTATTGATGTTCTAGTAAATTAGCAGTAACAGCTAGTAAATTACACTAGTAAATTAGCTGTCAATTTACTAATCACTGGTTTGTTAGTAAACCTATCTCTCTCTGGCTGTTGTCTTTGGTGTTCTGCAGTTTTACAATGAATAGTCTATGTGTGGATTTCTTTTTATTTATCTTGATTGGGGATATGCTGAACTTGCTAAATCTGAGATTTGTGATTTACCAATTCTGGAAAAGTCTCAGCCATTCAGATGTTGCCTCCTCCTCATTCTCACTACTACTTCCTTCTGGAAATCTGATGACAGGTGTTAGATCTTATTGCTCTATCCTCTGCGTCTCTTGCATATTTTTCTATCATTTTGTTTCTATGCACCACATTCTGTTCAACGTCTGCTGCTCAGTCTGGCAGTTCACTCAACTCTTCGACTACGTCTAAACTCTAACTATTCATGCTATGCACTTTTTAATCTCACCAGCTCCACTTTTCATTTCTAGGAGTTCTATTTTTTTTTCAATTTTACATGATTATTTTAGCAGTCTCTTGATTTACTCATGTTACCAATTCATTATTTTCCTAATCACTTCAAACATAATTATTTTTATTCATAATTATTTTTATAATTCCTTGTATACAAATAATAAAGTCCAAGGGGTGAAATTCTGCTTTTGCTTCTGCTGACTTGCTTCCTCAAGTGTTGTTTAATTTTTCTACTGTACGCTAATAACTGCTGATGTGTCCCTGTGGGAATTTTAAGGGTTTTAGGTTGAAAGTTTGTTCCACCATTAAAAATGTGTACATAAATCTGCCAAGCAGGCAGGGAAACCAGTAATGGGAGACCATTTTATTTCTCGGTTTGAGGTTTCTAAGACCACATAGGTGGTATGTATATTGGAATTCCCAACTCTTACGTGCGCAAGACTATGGTTACAAATTCTCAAAGGAGATTTCTCTTTCCTCCATCACCTCATAAACAAGGTCAAGGCAGACTATCCCGACATCTCCCTTTGTTGTTGCACAGATTTCTTTTCAAGCCTTCCCATTTCACTGATCATACAGACTTCAAGAGTCAAGCCATAGGCAGGGATCTCAGCTCCAACTCCCTGCCTTTACAGACCCAAGATCCGGTCTCCCATTTCCTATGTGACCATTAAAATTCCCATGTGGCTCTACGTTCCAAGTATCTGATAAGTGCTTTGGGGAAATGGAGGTATCAGAACTAGCTTATCATCCTGGACTGCCGCTTCTAGCACCCCTCCTTTTTTTTTTTAATTAAATATCTGGGGAATTCCTTGTGGAATCTGCTCATTTTAAACGGTGTTTGCCGTATCTGATGAAACATTCTGAAGATTGTCTGTCTTTCATTTCCAGGGAGGAAGGAAGGAAACCAGAAAAATCCTCTTATTAATTTCATGTCTCCTATGACACAGAAGCCTAAGGAGCTGGCACACTTTCTGACCACACTGAATTACAGAGAAGCACATGACCTTTAGTACCAGACTGTGTAAACAAGATATGTAATGTTCAGGATGAGGTAAAATTAGTCAGTTAGAATCTTTCCTTAAGAACATGGCCCCTGCTGGCAGTGAATAGGTGAACTCAGGAGCAATTAAGAGAAGAAAGGGATTTGTTTACAAAAGTAAACTGGTTTGGAAGGACTGCCAGACACTAAAGTTCAAACTAGTTTGCTTTTGGTATACACGCAGACCTCGTTTTATTGTGCTTTGCTTTACTGCACTTCACGGATACTGCGTTTTTAAAAACTGAAGGTTTGGGGCAACCCTGCATTGAGCAAGTCTATTGGTGCCATTTTTCCAACCGCATTTGCTCGCTTCATGATTCTAGGGCACGTTTTGGTGATTCTGGCAATATTTCAAACCTTTTCATCATTATTGTATTTGTTATGGTGATCTGTGAGCAGTGATCTGATGTTACCATTGTAATTATTTTGAGGCACCACAAACTGCACCCACATAAGACTGCAAGTTCAATCTATAAATATGTGTGATCTGACTGTTCCATCGACTGGCCAGTTCTCCATGTCTCTTCCTCTCCTTGGGCCTCCCTATTCCCTGAGACACAACCATCTGAAATTAGGCCCATTAATATAACCCTACAATGGCCTCTAAGTGTTCAAGTGAATGGAAGAGTCCCACGACTCTCCCTTTAAATCAAAAACTAGAAATGATTAGGCTTAGTGAGGAAGGCATGTCAAAAGCCAAGACAGTCTGAAAGCTAGGCCTCTTATACCAGACAGTTGGCCCAAGTGTGAATGCAAAGGGAAAGTTCTTGAAGGAAATCAAAAGTGCTACTCCAGGAAAGCAAAACAGCCTTACTGCTGACATGGAGAAAGTTTTAGCGACCTGGATAGAAGATTAAACCAGCCACGACATTCCCTTCAGCCAAAGCCTAACTCAGAGCAAGACCCTAATCTCTTCAATTCTATGAAGGTCGAGAGAGGACAGGAAGGTACAGAAGAAAAGTATGAAGCTAGCAGAGGTTGGTTCATGAAGTTTAAGGAGAGAAGCCATCTCTATAACATAAAAGTTCACAGGGAAGCAGCAAGAGCTGATGTAGAAGCTGTAGCATGTTATCCAGAAGATCTAGCTAAGATAATTAACGAAGGTGGCTACACTAAACAACAGATTTTCAGTGTAGATGAAACAGCCTTCTACTGGAAGAAGATGCCATCTAGGACCTTGATAGCTAGAGAGGAGAAGTCAATGCCTGGCTTCAATGCTTCAAAGGACAGGTTGACTCTCTTGTTAGGGGCTGAGGCAGCTGCTGACTTGAAGTTGAAGCCAGGACTCACTTAACCATTCTGAAAATCTTAGGGCCCTTAAGAACTATGCTAAATCTACCCGGCCTGTGCTCTATAAATGGAATAATAAAGCATATCTGTTTATAATATGGTTTTCTGAATATTTTAACCCCACTGTTGAAAACTACTGCTCATAACAGAAAGATTCCTTTCAAAATATTACTGCTCACTGACAATGCACCTGGTCACCCAGGATGTCTGATGGAGATGTTCAATGAGATTCATGTTGTTTTCACACCTGCTGACACAACATCCATTCTGCGCCCTGTGGATCAAAGAGTCATTTAGACTTTCAAGTGTTATTATTTAAAAAATACATTTTGTAAGGCTATAGCTCCCACTGATGGTGAGTCCTCTGATGGATCTGGGCAAAGTCAATTGAAAACCTTCTGGAAAGAGTCACTATTCTAGATGCCATCAAGAACATTCCTGATTCATGGGAACAGGTCAAAATATCAACATTAACAGGAGATTGGAAGAAGTTGATTCTAACCCTCCTGGATGACTTTAAGGGGTTCAAGACTTCAGTGGAGGAAATAATTGCAGTCATGGTAGAAACAGCAAGAGAACTGGAATTAGAGGTGGAGCCTGAAGATGTGACTGACTTGCTACAATTTCATGATAAAACTTGAACAGATGAGGGGTTGCTTCTTACGGATGAGAAAAGAAAGTGGTTCCTGAGATGGAATCTACTCCTGGTGCAGATGCTGTTAAGATTGTTGAAATGACAACAAAGGATTTAGAACAGTAGAAACTTAGTTGATAAAGCAGCAGCAGCGTTTGAGAGGACTGACTGATTTTGAAAGAAGTTCTACTGTGGGTAAAATGCTACCAAACATGTCTGCATTCTACAGAAAAATCGTCACGAAAGGAAGAATCAATCAACGTGGCAAACTTCACTGCTGTCTTATCTTAAGAAGTTGCCACGGCTACCCCAATTTCAGCAGCCACCACCCTGCTCAGTCAGCAGCCATCAGCATCGAGGCAAGACCCTCCACCAGCAGAAAGATTACAACTCTCTGAAGGCTCAGATGATGGTTAGCTTTTCTCAGTAACAAAGTGTCTTTAAATTAAGGTATGTATGTTGTTTTTTCAGACATACTGCTATTGCACATTTAATAGACTGGAATAGAGTGTAAACATAACTTTTATGTGCACTGGGAAACCAAAAAATTCATGTGAGTTGCTTTATTGCAATATTTGCTTTACAGCAGTGGTCTGGAACTGAACCTGCTATACTTCCGAAGTATGCCTGTATGCGTGTACTGCTTATTTGTTTTATAGCAATAGAAAGAAAAAATACTTTTTGAGCCTCTGTTACATTCATGCTAATTTACTTACACTAATTCTTAGCCCTATGAATCTGTGCACAGATGAAAAAACTTGAGGCTCAGAGACTGAAACTGCCATCTTTATAGCACAGCCAATAGGCCATGGAGCTAGGGTTCAAACCTAGGTACGCCTGTGCTATTTCTATACAGCTGACACAGGCCTCTAACAGTAAGGCCTTGAAATACAAAACTCACTGAACTAAATAAATAGTAGCAGAGTCAGCTCAAACAAGCCAATGTATTCCTAATTTGGATGTCAAAATCAGGAGTTGTTCAAAAGAAACGACTCGGTTCCATCTACAGTAAAGGATTTAAGCAAAGTACTCCTGCTACTCCAATTGCCTGTCTAAACTTTTCAAAGGGTGCTCTTCCAAAATAACCTTACGAGGAAAGAGATGATCTCCAACACCATGCCAATTGTTGAGTGGCAGTTTGGAAGGTAAGGGAAAGAAATCGTTTTTTTGTTTGTTTGTTTAACATTTATTTATATATTTGGCTGCACCAGGTCTTAGTTGCAGCACGCGGGATCTTCGTTGCAGTGTATGGGATCTTTAGTTGCGGCATGCGGGATCTCAGTTGCGGCATGCATGTGGGATCTAGTTCCCTGACCAGGGATCGAACCCAGGCCCTCTGCATTGGGAGCACAGAGTCTTAACTGCTGGACCACCAGGGAAGTCCCAAGCAATTGGTTTCTTTAAAAGTACTTTAAAATCAGTTTTTATGGTAAAGAGTCAAGGAGTGGAAAAGTTCAAGGCAAATGGGAGACAAAGCTGAGAGGGGAAACTTTACTGTATAACTTTTTATATTTTCTGATTTTTGAGTCATGTGAATACGATTACATATTCAAAAAATTAAATTTTAGGAAACTAGTCTAAAAGTCACCTCTAACCAACTGTTCGAGCTACTCTATGTAACAAGAGAATAAAAGACTAATGAAAACTAAGTAAATAAAGTTCTTTCACTTCCATTATGCTTATTCTCCACACTATGAATGTTCTCTCAAAACATGCCAAATTTTTAAGGTAAAGTCATTGTTTCATTCTAAAGAACTAAAGTAAAATCTTTACAGTGGCTAGAACAGGGCACCAGTGAAATGAGAACAATTTAGTGATTTCGTTAAATCTATTTGCTGAAATCCACCTAAAAGACAGTCCATGTGTATCACACATCAATGCCAGTTTAGCCCTGGCTTCACGTACCTTTAGGAAAAGCAGGTTTAACGGCCATCCTGCCAACCAGGCATTCTTTCAGCATGGATTCATAGTTGACCCAACGATGAACCTGGTGTGGGAGAAAAATAGCAGAAAAGCAACATGACTCTAACTCCATGAGATGCCCTAATTTTTTTTCTGATGAAAACTAAATATTCTTACACAGCTCTGAAAAACTAAAAAGCAGATTCAATTAGCCAACAAGGGAGTGACAAAATGGAAGCATATATAGGGACTTTAGAACAATGTTCTCAAAGTGTTGTGTACAGACCTCTGGAGGTTACTGACGCCCTTTCAGATACCCATGAGGTGTCGATTAGTTTCATAACAATACTAAGATGTTATTTGCCTTTTTCATTGTATTGACATTTGCAGTGATGTTGAAATAGCAATGGTGGGTAAACCAGCTTGCATCTTAGCACAAATCAAGGCAGTGGTCTCAGTCATTACACTGCTTACCACCACAGACCCACAGGGCTGGAGGGAGTTGGTTTCATTTAAGAATATCCTTCATGAAGTAGAAAAGACAATTAATTTTCTTAAACCTCAACCCTTGGTTACAGGTCTTTTTTATATGCTGTGTGACAAAATGGGAAGTTCTCAAAAACACTTCTGCTGCTAAGTAAGATGGTTGCTGCGAGGAAAAACACTTAGGCAACTGTTTGATTTGCCTATTAAACTGTGTTTTTTCTTGAAAGGCTATTTACCCATAAAAGAAAAAGAATGACCTATAAACTAGTTACTCAGACTTGGGTATCTGATAGACATTTTCTTCTAAATGAACAAAGTGAGACTGTCACTTCAAGGGAAACAACTGACAGTATTTGTTGCCAGAATTACTAGTGGGAATTAAATTTAAACAACCTTTCTGGAGGGCATCTTCTCAATATGTATTAAGAGCCTTAAAATATGCAGCTCTTCCCTTCAGTAATTCAGGAATTTACCTGAGAAAATATCTGCATATACACAAAGATGCAGGCACCAGGATACTCATCATAGCACTAGTTATATTAGCAAAATATTGGGAACAACCTAAAAGTCCAATTGTAAAAGACCAGTAAAGGAAAATCATAATATATTGTTCCATGCTATATAATCACTAAATAATCAGGTCAAATAATACTGATACCAGAATCTTTATGTATGTTCCTGAGTAAATAAATATACACTAAAATAGAAAATATGTAAAAAAATATATGTACTTATAAATGCACACTAATTAATATAAATTGAAATTTTATTTACCAAATAGTTATGGAGTCTCCAGCAATGTGTAAAGCACCATCTCTGGGGTTATGGGGTTGGGTAGAATTTTAACAGATAGATGAAGGAGAAGGATAGTCAAAGAGACAAAGGTATGGGGTTTGTCTATCATGGAACTGGTGATTTGCTCAAAGCACTTCAGTTCCAAAGCAAGTTGCATGTTGAGAATATTTACCTTGATACATTATTTTTAGGCCCTCAAATGCCAGACTAATGACTTTGAATTTATTACACTGTCATTGGTGAGCCTCTGAAACTTGTAGAACAAGGTGCTAAGACGATTGTCTTTAAGAATACTATTCTAGCTGTCATGTTATCTAAATTGGTACTGAAGGTAAAGATACTGGGACAGTATTAAAATATTAGGGCTAGAGAGGGTGATGATGACTTGACCTAAGGCAGTGGGAAGACAGAAAAGGTGCAGTGTTTAAAGACAGCATCATAGAAGTTCGCCAGTGATTAGATGTTGAGGCACATTTGTTACCAAGACTGTTGCCCCAGAACCATGCTCCTGCCCCTCCCTCAGACGGAAACTAACTGCCCTTATCGAGCTTCAGGCCCAAATACAAAAGGAGGAAGCTGCTCCTAAAGAAATTTCTAAACTGGTTAGAACTAACTAGGCCCAAAATGGCAGAAGTCCTAAACTCCAGTGGACCTTGAGCCTCATTATACACTCACTGTGATACATTAGCATGCTAAAAGTGACACACCCACCAGCGCCATGACAGTTGACAACTGCCATGACAACAACCAGAACAGCCCAAAAAAGGACTGAAAAGGAGTGTTGCCTCAGTTCCTGGTCCAAACACACCCCCAGTTCTCGGATAAGTCATGAATATTCCTCCCACCCTTTACTCAATTCCCTCCATTTTACCTCAACCTTCCTATATATATGGTGTCTCAGCCTGAGTCAGGTTGAGAAGTTGATCTGCAAACTAGTTCTTGCTTCTCCATTCTTTGGCCACCGAATAAAGCTTGTGCTGTTCCAGTCTCAGCACTGGTTTTGTTATTGGCTATACGAATCCAAGCAGAAAAAGAACCTCCCAGGCTGAGACAAGGGATCTTGACCTGGGCCAAGACCCTGGCACAGGTCCAGGTGATCACTTCAATAATACAATGAGAGAAGGTAAAGATTACTCAAGTGGTTTCAAGTTCCCGGTTCCAGAAACAGGAAACAGTAGAAAAAACAAAGGGAAGAAGATGAGTTGATATTATCTGAGGGCACACTGAGTTCAACTGCCAACAGGTTTTCAAATCGCCCATCAGCCAACTGGAAATACGAAACGAGAAGTCAGAAGTGAGATCAAAACTAGAGACAGAAGTCTGATGATAAAGAGATTACTTAATATTCTTTGTACAACTCAAATACTAGATATTAAAGATATAAGACACTTCACCACTGTTTCTAGAATTTTATCAAGTTGTTTACTTCTGTGGTGAGTAAAAGTCATAAATAAACATCATTGGTCTTATTAAAGCCAAGGGGAATGCAGCAATCTGGTAACTAAAGTGTGGACAAAGGGTGTAGCCTGACATTTCAGTAATCAAAGGATGTCGCAGCCATAAAGCCATCAAGCCACTGCAGCCGCCCCCGATGGTGTGGCCTAAGAGGAATTCAGGATGGAGAAAAAGAGGATACTGGCACTAGAGAGTTAAGGTGCATATTAAAGGAACAATTTCAACAAGCCCAGACTCTTGCATCTTCCCATACACAGAAAAGCACTAAAATAATTAACTGAGATGCCTGCTTTTTGTGATTAGTAGTAATGTTTCGATGTTCTACTACATGTTTTTTCCCAGCAAAAGCTCCTATATATCCTGGTTTCTCCCTTACCTCTTTGGAACAGTTTCTCAGAGCTATCTGAGAGGCTGTTTCCAGACTACAGTCCTCAGTAACGCCTCAAATAAAACATAATTCTCAACTTTTAGGTCGTGCATTTTTTTTTGGTCAAAAAAAGTACTGTTGATACTGCTAAAGAATTTAACAACATAGCAGTTCTTGTGACTTCCCCAAAACAAACTTATTTCAATAAGGTCCATATAATCGCACAACACTAAGAAATATAAACAGGACTAGATGTTACCGGAAACTCTTCTTGTGGAAGAGTACATTCAGCATCAAGAGGTTATAGGTGCCAGCTAAAAACTGGTACTTGCCATCTTGCCTCTTCAAGGACTAAGTCACTAGCCACCGCAGCTGCTGACCTTCAACACCCCCCGAAAGGAGTGCAGGGTGGAGAGCAGGAATGACACACTCTGTACTCTGGGAAAAACTGGCAGAACAGGCCTTCAGAGAGTTAGATATTTTCAGGAGATGATTTTATGAGCCCAAATCCCTGCATCTTCTCATGTCTAGAAAAGCACTAAGATCATTTAAGGTGGCACCTGCTCCTCGTAACTAGCAGTAGGCACCTGCCAAAACGTGTGCCTGACTCCCCGCACCCCTCTTCACTAAAATCACACAATACCGCCCTCTCCCTCTACCTCTTGGGAGCAGTTTCTCAGAGCTACCTGAAATGCTGTCTCCCAGGCTACGGTCCTCATTTCGCCCCAAATAAAACTTAACTCACAACTCTCACATTGTGAATTTTTTTTTCAGTTGACACAGGACAGATAAAAGTGTGGTAGACAAGCTTTCCGGCAAATATTCCCAAACTTTCTATTTGGCTTGCACTGCTAGCCAATAACAAACATCAAATGACAACGGGAATTTAAATCAGCAACGAGGACCTCCCAAGGAGAATCCTATTATCACCAATGGGTGAAAATGACTTTTCTCCATCCCAGGAAAAACATTAACAGCAAATGAGATTCGGTTATTTAAGCAGATGCATGTAAGTACATTAAAATACAAAACAAATTGTATTTCTGGTGTCCTGGTCAAAAAATAAATCCTACAACGGATGAGAAGGTAAGAGGAACAGAAATCAAATTTCATTTGTGCAGAACGCAACTCTAAAAATAACCCAATCTGATACAGGTATCTCAGATGGTAAAAACCCAGTACTACAACACGGTTAATCATCACTAAAATACAAAATAAAGCATTTGTGAGACAAAGACAAATTTCTATTCTTCTCAAGATAGTTGTTTCAAAATAGCAGTTCAGCCAATTGATAGTAATTATCATATTCTACATGATTTTTAAACAGTACAAGAGCTAATCATTGTTTTTAATAAATATAAGGGGGAAAAGTGACTAATTTAAGTATCTTTTGACACATACTACAGAATCTCTGCTATCTCTAGGAAAAATGTTTTCTATTCATTAATGATCTTTCTACATAATATGCAGACTTAGTACAGCAAGACAGGCTGATTATGTAACAATCCCCAAATGAGCAAAGAAGCTAAGGGACTTGTTATTTCCTCTAATGGTCACCGCCTCCTATAAGTCAGTCATCACCATTATCAAAATTGATCAAAACTGAGTAAACAGTTACCAGCAGAGGAGCAGCAAACACTTAAGAGTAAACTCCCAGATACAGATCTGAGAGCAACTCTAAACCGTTAGTAAAATAATTCAAATTAAATGAACAGTTGTTACTTATGAGCATCTTCCCACACTTCAAAATTCAAGCCACACGTCTGAAATTTATGCCACTATTTTCTTTCTTTCTACCACTGTCGCACTGCTGAACCTAAGAGCACTCCTCCACTGTGAGGGAATGGTCACTTTCAGCACCTTACCTGGTCAAAAAGGTCAGTACCATCTGATCCCGCTGCACTCATAAGTTCCTCTTCTCCACCAGGGTGATACTCCATGTACGGGCTGACATTATAAACAAACCCTACATCAAATAAGGAGAAATAACACCCTAAATGAACTTCTTACAAACTGCACAAATTAGAAATCGAAGTTTCAATAAATTTTTCCAAATACATTCCATTTAACAAACCATTATTTAGAAGTATTAAGAATATGAGGGGTCTGAGATTTCACCATACTTGCAAGCTAACAAGTTAGCCTGCCAGTTTCATGGGTCCTGACAGAAAACACGAGACTCCCAGGTTAGAAACAAAGGAGAGCTTAGTACTTACATCAGTAGAGGTAACTAGAATATGAGCATCTGCATGAGTTCCCTGAACCCCAATTCCCACAGAGCTATGTGAAGAGGGCCAGATAACACCTGTAAACTCAATGTGCTTCATGACGGAAGAGCAACCTTGAGCTTAGGAAGCTCGAACATTTTCTAAAGAGCAGTAAATACACCTGGCCCTTTGCTGTGGAGGGAGACATGATCTCTATTATACTGAACAGTAAGCAAAGCTGTCCTTTACTCTAGAGGGAGACACTAGCTCTACCATCTAAGGTTGTGCACTACGCAAACATCCCTGAAAAGACTGCCTAGAACAATGACAGTCGGCGCATCTGCTCGCAAGCTAAGCAGGTGTGCAAAGACCTATAGAGAACTGCCTCCTAAGGCAAAGAAATTATGAAACACCATATATAATATTTAACAGTTCTCTCTGCCCCCACCTCTCTCTCTCATATTACCACTTCATCGTCCTCTACTGCCCTGGCAGGAGAATCTGATGAAAAAGAACGGAGCTGTCACCCATATGTTGATCATCTCAGTAAAGGCTGAGATGGTGACTGGGCCACTGAGGCACGGTCTGCGAAAGCAAGCACAATTCTTCTCTGCAGTTGCACAAGGAACCAAGATTATTATTTAGATCTTAATAATCCTTTCATCTTCCCCAATATTTACTTCATCTGTTCATATATTTAACTATGTTTTTATTTTTTTAAGAAGAAGGAATAGGGAACAAGAAATATAGGAGAATAGCTCAATGAATAGTCTACCCAAGGAAGTGAATTCCTTTTTAATCCTTCACTTGTAGTAAACTAGAGAGCAGACAAATCCAGCCCTCAAGACTCCTCAAGAGTGCAAGGAGAAAAAAAAAAAAAGAGTGCAAGGAGGACAACTGGTTTTCTTATATCCAGGACTATTCCTTATGTAATGGCTTCCATGAATTTAAATAACCTCAGATAATTTAAAATGTTCATCCTATATAATAATCTTGGAAGGAAAGTAGTTGAATTTCAGACTCAAGAAAGGTACTGTAATTTTTCCACCAGTTTAATTTTGGAAAATAACCAAGCAGTCCAGGTTTCTTTGTAAAATTGCTTAAAGGCAATTCACAAAAAGAAGTAAATTCACAAAATCTCTCTTCCAGCAGTCCTCCAAAAAAGTCAGGAAAAGAAAAAAAAAAAAAACTGGCAGAGTTCCCCTGTCTCTCCTTCCCCATTCACCTTTCCCCAACAAATTTAGAAGGAATTTTTGCTATTGTTTAATGCTCCCAATTCCACAGACCACAAATGTCTGAAGTAATGATTAGGATCAGAATTATTCCCAATAGGCTTTTAAAGATACAACATCTAGTTTAAAACTGCTTGTTGAAAAGCTTAGTTCAAGGATCAATATCATTTCAGGTATAACCTGAAAACTAATGTTGCCATTTTACACACAAAGAACTCTTCCATCTTAGCAAACGCTGCCTCTGGTTTTTCACGTATATTTTTGTTGTAATTTAAACCCCAACTGCTACTGATAAAGACTATGGGCATCTTACAGTAATATATTAACTTAAAGTTTGTGTAAGTTTGTGCATACAAATTTTAAAAACACACACTGAAACGTGTAAAAGAAAAGAAAATATACCAGTCGCCTAGCCTAGCTAACAGTTTTACTATGATTGAGCAATTAAATGCGGTCCTGAACTTCCTAGCAGCTAAGGCCAAAGGAGATACTAGTTACAGTGGTCTCATTACCAGATCTTAAAAAGTATTAAAATGGAACAACAAACAAACAGAGACTCATTAGTTATTTAAAGGCAGAAGACTCCCTTCGAGTTTTTGATATTGATATTGCAAAGATCTGAGTCCCTATACAGAGGCCGTGGACCACATAACATACAGTACAATTTAACAACATGCAGAAACAGTTTTCAGGTAGCATTCCTCCCATCCCCTCCAGCCTCAGGTAACCACAAAGGTACTTTCTGTCTCTTTAGATTTAAATATTTAGGGCATTTCACATAAATGGAATCACACAATTTGTGGTCTCTTGTGTTTGCCTTCTCTCACTTAGTATGCTATTTTCAAGGTTCACCCATGGTGTTGCATGTATCAGTACTTCATTCCTTTTTCCAGCTGAATAATATTTCATGTATGGATGGGCTACATTTTAGTTATCCATCCATCAGCTCGGGGACATTTAGGTTGTTTCCACTTTTTAGCTTTTATGAATAATGCTGCTATGAACATTTGTGCACATGGCTTTGTGTGGGCATATATTTGTATTTCTGTTGAGTATGTACCAAGGAGTGAACTTCCTGGGTCACACAGCAATCTATGTTTAACCTTCTGAGGAACTGTTTTCCATTCTCTGCAGCAATATGTGAAGGTTCCAATTCCAGACCGCTCTTTTTTTAGTCACTACTCCAACTCCCCTTAGAGAGGAAAAGCCTTTTGCCACCTGTGGAACCTGAATCACACCTCATATCTCAGATAACTGAACTCAGAACTGGATTGCAGCATTACCCAAACTATTCTCAACCCCCAGCTCTAGATGACACAGCACAATGGAAGACACAAGTGGACCTTTTATATCTATTAATCTAGCTCCCAGATGGGGCTCCCACAATTTTTCAGGTTAGGTACCCATATATGTGAACCCTGACAGCCCACTAATAAGGAGGGAAGGGCATCCCCATGGTTCAGGCCACACACCCACTAACTAGTAATTTTTCACTTTTTCTTTGTTCTATGTCGTAAGTCAGAGAGTTTCAAACTATGGTCCGGGGGCTCCTGCAAAGCTCAAGACTCTTTTGGTGGTCCAAGATCAAAACTTTTTCATAGCAATACTAAGATGCTGCCTGCCTTTTTTAAAAAATTCTTTCACAAGTGTACAAGATTAAATGCAGAAGGTGATATGAGAATATGGTTGTTATCTATTAAGCCATACATTAAAGATATTTGCCAACATGTAAAACAATGTCACTTTCTCACTATGTTTTGTTTTGGAAAATAGTTATTTTTCATGAAAATATTATTACTTATGATAACATACAGTGAGTTTATTTTTAAATCAATTTTTTAAATTCTTTCAATTTCTCAATTTTAATTTCTGAAGGGTAAACATCAATAGATATGACCATGATAAATAGACGTTCTTTGGGGTCCTCAGTAATTTTTAAAGGAGTAAACGGATCTTAAAACCAAAAAGTTTGAGAACTACTGCTATAAGTAAAAGTGGTAATTTTATAATTAGCTTTTAAAATAATTTGTTTTAAAATTCAAACACAAATGTAACTCCAAAGCCCCACATTACATTAATTCAACAAAAGTTTATTTAACGTCTATCATGTATATACAAAGTATTATGCTACTATACTGCAGTATTCCTGTTTATTTCACTAATCACCACTGTTCATTTTGTTGGCTCTACAATAAATGAAGGAAAAGGGTGTGCTCACATAGTAAAATCATGGCATATTTCACTGTATTCAAAAACACAGATCCATTTTTGCAAGTACTGTGACTACTTTGCCATCTTGTGTTCAGTAAAGAAACTGCATATTGTTTTCATTATTTTACGTCTGATGTTTATCTAGTTCTAACAACTGCTAAGAGGGTGTTAAAATACACAACAATGGTTATGGATTTGAATTTTTTCTTTCAATTCTATTAATGTTTGCTTCATGTATTTTGAAGCTTTGTTATCAGGCATAAAGTCTTCCTAATGACCCTTTCAACATTATAAAATGTCTTTATCTCTAGTAAGAGTCTTTTCTTTGGTAATAGTTTTTTATCTGCTATTAATCTAGCCCAATCTTACTATATTTACCGTTTTGGGGTTTTTTTGGCCATGCCACATGCCTTGCGGGATCTTAGTTCCCTGACCAAGGACTGAACCCAGGCCCAGGGCAGGGAAAGTGCCAAGTCCTAACCACTGGACAACCAGGGAATTCCCTATATTTACTATTTAGATAGTATACTTTTTCCTACACATTTATTTTCAACCTGTGTCTTTATATTTAAAGTATATCTCTCACAGATATCATGTAGTTAGGTCTTGATACATATACACACACAGAAAATCCCTTATCTTTCAATTAGAATAACTGGTCCATTTACACTTAAATTAGTTACTGATGTGATTGAATTCAGAGCTACCATCTTATTAGTCTCCCTCCTCAGCCCCAAGTTTTCTTCTTTCTTTTTTTTTCCTTCAAGTTTTCTGTTTTTGTCTCTATTCCTCTTTCCCTGACTTCTTTTGGGCTAACCAAATGTTTTTTGAGAATTTCATTTTATCTATTGGCTTTTTAGTATACCTATCTGCATTATATTTTAAGTGACTGTTCTAGGGGTTACAATATATATCCCTAAGTTTAACCAGTTTACTTGAGTCAATGTTGTACCCCTTCACATGTAAGAACAATTTACCACCCTCCATCCCTGATACTTTATGTAACCCCACAATACAATGTTATAGTTTTGCTTTAGAAAGTCATGTATTTTTTAAAAGATAAGAGGAAAAAAAGTAATCCTGTCTCTTTCCTCACATATTTACTATTTCCTAAAGATCTGAGTTTCCATCTGGTATCATTACCCTTTAACCTGATGGATTTCCTTTAGAGCTCCTTGTAGTATAGGTCTGCTGATACTAAGTTCGTAGTTTTTGTTTATCCAAAAAAGTCTTTATTTCATCTTCATCCTTAGAGTATCTTTAATGATATAGAATTCAGAGTTGATGGTGTTATTTTATTCTCTTCAGCAGTCCTTCTTATAGCGTCCAGGTGTTTTTCTTCTGGCTGTTCTCAAGATTTTATCTTTGGCTTTCAACAGTCTGAATATCATGTCCCTATGTGATTTTCTTTGCATTGATCATGTGTGGTTTTGCTAAGCTTCTGAATTGACAATTTTATGTCTTTCACCAAATTTGGAAAAATTTTGGCCAATATTTCTTCAAATATTTTTCTGTTCCATTCTGTCATTCCTCTCCTTCTGGAATTCCAAATAAATATATATTAGACATTTCTATTTTATCCCAGAGGTCCCTGAGCCTCCATTCATTTTACTTTGGGTCATTTTCCTCTCTGTTCTACAGATAATTTCTATTAATCTATCTGCCAGTTCACTAAGCTTCCTTTTTGTTAGGTCCAGTTTGCTATTAGGCCCATTTGGTAAAATGTTTTACTTCATATATTGTATTTCTCAGTTCTACATTCCCATTTTTTATAGTCTCCTATTTGTTCATTCATTATGAACAATGATGAGATTTCCTATTTGTTCATTCATTATATATCTATGTTTCCCTACTTCCTTGAGTATTGCTGTAATAGGTGCTTTAAAATCCTTGTGAACTAAATTCAACATCCGGATAATCTCAGGGTCAGTCTCTAATAAGTGCCTTTTCTCTTGAGCATGTCTAGAAACTTTGGATTATATTCTGGCCACTGTAAATAGTATGTTGTAGAAATTCTGGATTCTGTTACATTCCTCCAAAGAGTACTGACTGTTTTAGTAGGCAATTAACTTGACTGGCCTCAAACTCTCAACTCTGTTTCCCCTTTGGGGGAATGGAAACTAAAACCTCTGTCCAATCCTTTTAGCCTTAGTTAGGCTGCCTAGAGTTTGTCCGTATGCAAGATTTAGACAGTTTATATCCCTCTCTGGATCTCTTTTTCTGGATTTTCTTCCTCATTTTTCAGTTAGTACAAATGCCCCAAACTCTGTCATCTAGTTCTTCAACTCAAGACTGGGAGTCTCCATCTGAATTTTAGCCACCCTTCACAGTACCAACTTGGGCATGACCTCAAATCAAATGCCACAGGAAATGGCAATTCACCCAGTGACAGTTCATTCTTCTAAATATAGATGGCCATTACCCTCTAGTTTCTGTCTGCTTTTGGTTGCTCACCAGTGTTTTTAGATAGTTTTTTTTTTTTAATAATGTTGTCCTCAATTTATAGTGAGTATTTGCTGGAGTTTTAGTCCAAAAGGAGTTAATCAGTTATAAGAGCAGAATTCTGCCTAATATTTTAGAAAACTAGGCAATTATCTTGCTAATTTCAATAGAGACAAATGGAAAAGATATTAATGAAAGATAAATGGATTTTATAATGATTTAAAGTAAATGTGGCCTTGGTATTTAAGAATAATAGAATGTAGGCTTGCAAGGTGTTGGATAATAGAGTATCTCAGGACTTTGGGATTAAAAGCACACATTGCCTCTCACATTCCTGCAATCTTCCTAATGACTACAAAGAATAAATAAGACATAAAACCACAGAGACACAGAAATCAGAAGAGGACATGAGAGCAGTAAAGTTTTGGAAGACTGAAAGCCAAATGATAAGCAATAATTTACTTAGCAGAGTGAAGAAAGGTAAAATAAGGCCTATGTGTAAATCGGAGGGGAACCTATAAACAAAGCCAGTATGTGCAGCAGAACCCCCAAAAGGTGGAGTAATCAGTAATCCAGGTAGTTCTGAAAGTGAGGGTGCAGGAGGCAACCAAGTAATAAGCCCCCTTCCCAACCCACAAGAAGTGTAGGTTTACTCTCTAGAGACAAGGAACCAGAGACACATTACACTCAGGGAGGCGGCAATTAGTGGAGGAGGGGCTTGAACTAAAAATGAGAAGTAAAAGTCTACGTGTCAGAACACTAAGGTCCACCTCCCACCACCCATCGCAGCAGCAGTTATTGGCAGATTAGAAGATTGTAGCCTAGAAGACAAGACTTACATATAGTAGGCTGGGGATCCCTGCCACTGCCCCCAGTCAGCTCATAAAAAAATGTTCTGCCCGTACACGTGGAACTTCCATTCACCTTTCTGGGCCATCACTCTCACTATGAAGGGGCAGAACATTTGACAGAAGTCTCTGAAATTAAAATTAGTATCTTAAGTACTTATTAACTGCCAAGCTCTGGTGCACAGTTTTTAAGAGGGAAAAAAAAAAAGACTAGAAATGAGACCAGCACTACCTCAGAGAAATGAGAACCAGACAGCAACTGTCCTGAATATAACTTAGAGCTTCAAACTGCACCAAACGACTTCAATGATGGCCAGTCTAATTAACAAAAGAGCTAAAAGAATCTGATCTGAATGCCTCAGTTTGCCCAGGAAAATTTAAATGGAATGTAATAAAGGCCTCCAAGCACTTCACAAGGTTGACTGGCCATAATTATCAAAGGTCATCTTATGTTACATTATTAGTATTAGGAAAAAGAGCCCTGACATTTAAGCTTCATTAAAAGTAAACTGACCTGTGAAAGCATGAAAAATTAACCAACAGTCTGAGCAGTCAGTTACACTCTGAGTATTTTGAAAAAAATCCACAAACTGCTCCTAGAGAGAATAATGACCAAACATTACTAGCACCGGACACGTTTACTATTCTTAAACTGGGTTTACAACTTACACCAGTAATAAACAAGACACCCTATCTCTAAAAGATCAGTTTTCCGACTACCCCACTCTTTCCTATTCCGTGGGATCATTTCCCTCTGTTTGCCTGTGCCTTAGGGCTACCAATGACAGCTACCAACACTGAACTGCCTTGCTATTAGTTACCTGGAAAAAAAACCCAAATATGTCCTTATGCTTTGAGTTATTTCCTATTTCCCGAAACAAGCCAGCTGCAAAGATTAATTAAGATGTAATGATGGGGAATTCCCTGGCAGTCCAGTGGTTAGGACTCTGCGATTTCACTGCTGAGGGCCCAGGTTCATTCTCTGGTCGGGGAACTAAGATCTGCAAGCTGAGCGGCATGGCTGGGAAAAGAAAAAAAACAGGTATAATGATGAACTTAAGAAGTAGAAAGCCACAAGAAAAAATTGCTCCCACCCTTAACAAAAAGAAAAAAGCCAGATAATCCAAAAACACTGTAAGTTTTTTTTGAGGATTTTTTTTTATATATAAATTTATTTATTTTATTTATTTATTTTTGGCTGTGTTGGGTCTTCCTTGCTGCGCGCAGACTTTCTCTAGTTGCCGCGAGCTGGGGCTACTCTTCTTTGTGATGCGCGGGCTTCTCATCGCGGTGGCTTCTCTTGTTGCGGAGCACGGGCTCTAGGCACGCGGGCTTCCGTAGTTGCGTGGCATGTGGGGTCTTCCCGGACCAGGGCTCGAACCTGTGTCCCCTGCATTGGCAGGTGGATTCTTAACCACTGCGCCACCAGCGAAGTCCCAAAACGCTGCAAGTTTCTGAGTCTATCGGTGAGGTGATGTGGTAAGGCAACCAAATATCTAAATTCCACAGGGTGACAAGCCCCTCTGAGGAAATCGGACATATGAACCACTTCACCTTTGACAGAGCACAGGCAAAAGAGATGCTGCTATAAAACAACGGAAATTTTAACAAACTCTTTTAGGGCCCAGTGTGCACTAGTGCCAATTTAGAACGCTGAGAGGCTCAGATACAAAGGGATTCTGCATGCAGTCAATTCTTTTTTCATAGTCTTGCACCTCATGAGATGCTCATGGGAAATAGCGTGAGCAGGGCAGACCTGAGAAAGGTCCATAGGTGGTCCAGGTGTGTAGTACCTGCTCCAAGACTTGAAGGTAGAGCGGGAGTACCAAGAAAAGGCCATTTATACTTTGGGCCTGCAGGAGTACAAGGTGGGGATCAGCTACTGCTGAGGAAGGAGCAAGAAATTCACCCATGTTGCAGATCAACCCTGACACGCGGCAAACGCAGTCTGTTGCTGGGAAGGGCTAGTAAAGCCTCCCATCCTCAAGTCCCTGCACTGATATCAGGCAAAGGTTAGCTGCTGCTGGATAGGGCAGGAAACACACATCCTCCTTCACTCTGCATTGACATTAGGCAAATGTAAGCTAAACACTAGAGGAGGGACAGAAAGCCCACTCAGGCCGAGATCCTACGCTGATATGAAACAGATGACTTCTAGGACTGGAAGGCAGGCAGAGTAATTGCTCACACCCCATGCCCTCTGCCCCGTCCTCCTCCTCCCCTCCTGATATAAGGCAAAGTTCAGCTGCCATGGGCAAGAAATCTGCCTGCATTCTAAACCCTGCACTGAGTAAGAGGCAGTGCGAAAGTGACAGGATCACTGAGAAAGCTCAGCCCGTGGGGCTCAGTTAACAGGACCTGCCTAAGACTGAGGCTGAAACAGGAAAACTGCAACACCCCTTATACCACCACAAGTCTTACATCAAACAACAAGTAAGAGCAGTCTGCCACTGGGAGAGGGGCAAGAACATGGTGACAGACCCTATGCAAGTATATAGGGCAAGCTGTCAGTTAAGAAGAGTAGAACAGGGACAATGAAAAAATCCTCCAACACTAAGCCCCGCATCAAAAACAAGGTAGCAGTAACCTACTGCTGGAGGAATCTGAAGTCAGTGGTGCAGCAATGACAACAATAACAACCACCCCAAACCCAGATCAAGTACTAACTAAGCTGACTCAACCTAATTGCCAGAAAAAGTGTACCATTTCTTTTTTTTTTTCCTTCTGTTAAAGAAAGGCAGACTGCCACATGCAGCAGCTCATTTGGATGTGTGTGGAGTATTGGAAGCTTGACTACCCTATGTTCTCCTACAAATGACCCTGAGAGCTTGTTTGCAGGTTCTAGCAGGGGAGCGCAGCTACTCATATACCCTTGATGGAAGAACAGTCCCCCTCTATTGGGCAAGGTCATCCTCTTCAACCAAGCATGCAGCTTCAAGAGGGATGCACATGGAGTGGTGAGGGAGAAAGGGGAGACCCGCCTAGCCATCCAGATCAGCCAAATCAACCCTGGTGATCAATGGGGTGACAGATGTCGCAGCCAGATCACCCTCACATCCAAAAGTGTACCATCTCTGAGTATAAATACCTCAAGTTCTACTGTTCATCTATATTCAATGTGTAACACACAATCAAAAAATTGTAAGACACATTTTTCAAAATGTTAAAACCCACTGTCAACAGAGAAAAACAGCAATACAACCAGACTTAGAGATGGTGCATATACTGGAACTTATAGGACAGATACATTTAAATAACTCTAATTAATATATTAAAAGATCTAGTAGAAAATAAAGTTGACACTTAATAAACGGGAAATTTCAGCACAGAGATGAAAGCTATACAAAGAAGCCTAATGAAAACACAAAAAATGAAAAACATGATATCAGAATGAAGAATTCCTCTGATGAGTTAATCAGCAGACTAGACACAATAGAGGAAAAAATAAACTTGTAGAAAAGTCAACAAAAATGATCAAACTGAAACACAAAGAAAAAAATGAGTGAAAAAACAGAATGGTGCATCTAAGAGCTGTGGAACAATACAGGCTAACGTATATGGAACTGGAATCCCAAAAGAAGAGTAGAAGTATTTGAAGAGATAATGGCCCAAAACTTCCTAAAGTTAATTTAGAGAACCCCAAGCAGAAAAAATAAAAGGAAAACCACATCATAATCAAACTGCTGAAAAGCAAAGTAAAATTTTAAAGGCAGTCAGAGAAGAAAGAAGCCTTACATTCTACAGGAAAACAATTAAGAATGACAACAAGGGCTTCCCTGGTGGTGCAGCTGTTGAGAGTCCGCCTGCCAATGCAGGGGACATGGGTTCGTGCCCCGGTCCAGGAGGATCCCACATGCTGCGGAGCGGCTGGGCCCGTGAGCCATGGCCGCTGAGCCTGCGCGTCTGGAGCCTGTGCTCCGCAATGGGAGAGGCCACAACAGTGAGAGGCCCGTGTACCTCAAAAAAAAAATGACAACAGAGCTCTCATCTATGCAAACTAGAAGATGGAGTGACATTTTTAAAGCGCTGAGGAAAATAAACTGTCAACCTAGAATTTTATACCCAATTATAATGTATCCTCAAAATGAAGGCAAAATAAAGATGTTTTCAGATGAACAAAAGCTGAGGATTCATTGCCAGCAAATCTGTAGTGCAAGAAATGTGAAAGTCAGTTCTTTAAGGGAAATCTGGATCAACACAAAAATATACCAAGCACTGAATATGGTAAAAATGTGGGTAATTTTTTTCATTTTCTTAATCTCTTTAAAAGATAAGTGACTGTCTAAAGCAAAAATAGTAACATGTCACAGGATTTATAGCATATGCGGAATGAATAACAATAATAGCACAAGACGCTGGAGAAGGAAATGGAAGTATATTCTTACACTGTATGTAAAATGGTATAATATTATTTGAAGGTAGACTGTGATAAATTAAAATTGTGTATCATAGACACTTACAGCAATGACTAAAACAAAGATGACAAAAAGGTATAAAGAATAAGTTAGTAGTGAAGATAAAATGGATTCATTAAAATATAATGATGACTATGTCAACAATGGGTGAATCTAGCCATGTGAAGGGTTTCTAGAGTTCACAGCATCACTTTTGCAACTTTTTTTGAAAGTCTGAAGCTTTTTCAAAATAGAAGGTTTAATTGAAAATATTAATGGCAAAAAATGGCCCTGAAGAAATCTCCAATATTTACTTAACCCCTACTGTGTGCAAAGTCTGCAAAAGGAAATATGAAGCGGTACAAAGGAGAGAGAACATAGGATCCCCATCAGGCTGCAGCTCACATTCTATGAGCTCAAAAATGAATAACTGACCATGAGTATATGTCAGAAAACTGTCCAGAAATAACAAACTTTTTGATTAAGGAATTGATATATTCCCTAACTCTAAGAGCCAATAACCTGGAAACAGCAAAAATGAAAGTCCCTCAACTGGTCACTATTTTGTGAAATCATTAAAATATCCCTACCATATGTGGTTTAAAAGTCCTACATGTGATTCAAAAGATATTTACTGAACACCGCCCATGAGCCATGCCCTGTACTAGATGCTAGGGGTAGGGAGAGAAGCTGCATATTAATACCCTGAAACTCAATTTAAATAAAAAGACAAAAATAGAAGAAATGGCCCAAAAACGTTATAGATGTTCTAACAGAGGACATACATCAAATACTGAGGAAGAAAGTCCAGGGGAAGAAGCAAACTCCAAGAGGACCAGAAAAAATGAGGAGACTGAAAGGAAGAAGCTGTTGGAAGAAAGAAAGGAAAGAACTGAGGGTGTTTCAACAATGTAGGATAAACAACTACCTGAGGTCACAGAAGACGCTGGAGAGGACTAATAAGAGCACATAAAGGGCCAAGCCTTAGAAAAGAGTGTGCCTTAGAAAGAATGATGTCTTTGACTTTCCAATACAAGAAACTGAGAAGAAAGAATACAGGTATCACTAACTTGAAGTTCCTCATATTCACAGTGAACACCTATGTGTTGCACTTGGGCTCTTTCTCTCACACAATCACACCACCTAGACTTTGCACGTGCTTTTTCCGGAACCTGTAATATCGTTCCCCTTCCTCTCTGCCTGGTTAATGCCCATTTACCTTTCATCTCTACTCAATCTCCTGGAATCTTCACTCTTAGCACAGCAGACCTCTCCTTCACAATACTCCTCAGACTTGAGTAACACTTTGTGTTCCCTGCCAGACTGTGAATTCCATGAGCAGGGGCCAGCTCTGTTTTAAATTTCCATGTCACTCCCCAGAACCTGGTATCATGCATGAAACATAGTAGACCCCAAGAAATACTGATTAAACGAGTGAACCAATATAGAGAAAGAGAAAGTTAAAACCTATAGTCTCTATTTTTTATGAATGACAACTACACACAAAGTCACACAGAAAGCAAAAGCTATATTTCATTAAATTACTAAAAATAAAAATTGTCTTGGAAGGCTATCCTGTATGACTGTTAATTAGCAATGCTATTTAGCACAAGGGAAGAGCTACAAGTAACAGGCACTCCATCGTAATTTCATAATAAATTAATTCATGAATGGCACTCAAAGTGAGTTACGCATAAAGGCTAGGCCAGGATCCAATCTAGAGTTGAATATGATAAAACAGGAAGCAGTACAGTGTAGTTTAAGCATAACAGCTTAGAATCAGGTTGCCTAGGTTAAAATACTGGCTCTACTCTCATCAGCTATGGCTTTGGCAAGTTACTCTATGCTCTGCAGCGGGCATTAATGTTTTCCCTACCCAGCGTCCACTCCCCTTCCAGCAACAGCAGCAGTTTTTCTTCAAGGAGTCACATCCTCCTCCCTGACTCTTCACTGTGGCCCCTCTCTAGGCTACAGGATGAACTTGTGACCTAGGTTTAAGTGATTAAGTACACCATTTCCCCCTAAATAGAACTACAGTTCCAGCAACGAGAACATGATCGAAACTGTGCCAATCGGAGCCAATTCCAAGGCTTTTCTTTTAGCTATTAGATAAAAGGAAGAGAACCTGAAAAGAACTGGGGTTACAGTTGCTGTGGTCATCTTGCTGCTGTGAAGAGTTAGTCCTAAAATGGAGCAAGCCCAGAAGGGAAACTGACAGACAGTGTGAAAGCAGATCCCGAGGACACCACCTGAGCCCCTGTACCAATCCTCACCTCAAGTCAGCTCCACGTGTAACTTTTTAGCCTTCTGCTTAAACCAAGTTAGGCTGGAGTTTCTGCCACTTACATCCATGAGCCCCCACTAATATACTTTCTCAGCTGCAGTTTCATCATTTGGAAAATGAGGATTCGCTAAGCTTCCGTGCCTCCATCCGTGAATCAGAATACCTACTTCACAGGTTTGTTGGGAAAAGTAAACACTTAGCACATAGCACAGATCTCATACATCATCACCCTGCTAAGCTGTTTAAAAACAGAAAACACTTCTTATAAAGAATACTGAGCTATATATGTGATTTTAATTAAAAATCTGAGAATTATGTGACTGGATAATAAGTTTAAGTGAGCAAAACTCTCTGGTAAAAAGATAATGGCAACAGCTAAAATGTAAATTGGGATAAAAATCCCAACACTGAATTTCCTGCTACCAGGTAATTCAGACATTAACTAAGACTATAACAAGAGTTATTGCAAGCAAATTATCACCACAGAAGTATAGATGCCAATGTTGAAGAAGAGAAATTAAAACAGTCACCTCCCCAGTAACAAGAGTAGAAATCAGTGAATAGAAAATGGACAAGGAACAGAGAAAATCAAAGCCAAAAGTTAAGACTGATAAACTTCTGGTAAGACTGATAAAGAAAAAAAACCAAAGACTATCAATATTAGGAATGAAAAAGGGTCTATCACTATAGAACCTAAAGACATTAAAGAGATAATAAGAGCATGTTATAAACAACTTTATGCCAACATGGTAAATAACAGATGAAATTAACAAATATACTGAGAAATGTAACTTATAAAAACTGACACAAGAAAAAGAGAAAATTTGAATTGCCCTAAAAATTTCTTTAAAATTGAATTTGTAATCAAAAGCTTTCTTATAAAGGAAATGTCTAAATGTTGGCTGAAGTCTGTAAACCACTGTGTCAATCAAGCAAAACACCTGAGGGTTAGATGAGGCCCTCCTCCACTCGCCCAGAACACCAGTTTTTTCCCCTCTAGTGGATTTTTAGTGAATGGAAAGGGTGGTACAGAGAGAGGAAGAGTCAAAAAAAGAAAGAAGAGATTGAATAACAATTAAGGAGATAAAGACAGAGTAAAAGTAAAAGAAATGGAATGGTCTCATATGTCAGTAGGACAGAATAAAATCAACAGACTAGATTACCTGCATAAGTGGTATATAATAGGCAACCTGAGAACCTACAGATTAGATTAGAAATGGATGAATAAAGGGAAATAGACCTGAAAAAATGTTGGTTTGTATTTCCTAAACAAGCAAGTGATAGCAGAAGGGAGTTGTTCGAGAACCTGCAAACTGTCAAGAAGCAAGTAAGGAGGCTGTTACACAAAGCAGACAATGTACAGAATAGTTGAGCTAACTGGAATGACAATACAGTATTGTTTACAGGCACTCTATATTACTGTGATAATACCTTCTATTATATATTAAAGCATTAGTTCCAAACTTGAAAAACTGCTTCTAGAAGAAAATTTTCAGATAGAAAAAGTTTCTCAGCTAGAGACAGAAATACTAGTTTCTCAAAACAGCACTGAAGCAGGGAGCTAAGGAAACCTGGAGAAAAGAACTTGGTGTTTAAAAAAGTCAGCTCTGTAAGACAGGAATAAAGACGCAGACCTACTGCAGAACGGACTTGAGGATATGGGGAGGGGGAAGGGTGAGCTTTGACAGGGCGAGAGAGAGTCATGGACATATACACACTAACAAACGTAGTAAGGTAGATAGCTAGGGGGAAGCAGCCGCAAGGCACAGGGATATTAGCTCGGTGCTTTGTGACAGCCTGGAGGGGTGGGATGGGGAGAGTGGGAGGGAGGGAGACGCAAGAGGGAAGACATATGGGAACATATGTATATGTATAACTGATTCACTTTGTTATAAAGCAGAAACTAACACACCATTGTAAAGCAATTATACCCCAATAAAGATGTTTAAAAAAAAAAAAAAAAAGTCAGCTCTCTTCTTGGTGGGTTTGAATCTAACCTAAAAAGTATAAAACTTATTTTACTTTATTATTACTGAAGTATAAATAAAAGATAACCTAAAGAACCACAGTCAATTCTCATTACTCTAGGCAGTTAACGTTCCTCAAACTCACTTCAAACACTGAATTAGCCAACACTGAACCACTGCTCCTAAGGGAAAATATTAATACAAGGTGAGGTTCCTGCAAGGCCCTGGTCACATTTTTGTCAACCAATCAAAACATAACCTTGTTTAATGTATGTTCTGCTTGACATATTATTCAATACATACTGTAGATTCATGAACGCTGAATTCACAGCCAACAGCACTATGACTCATGGCTGAACAAAGCTCATCTAACAGATATTTTCTCCGGAAGGCACATGACCGCATTCTTGGGACAGCACTTCAGCACTCTCCTTGTGGGGCGGGGGGCATGTATACAGTGAAATCACCAACGAAAAGCACAGGATGTGAAAAATGTCGCACTAAAAAAACGGCAAAAAAGACACTTGTAAGACAGCTGGAACAAGAAGGCAGAACATTGCCTTGTCTGACCTCGGCTAGGAACGTGTGCTCGGGCAGCAACAATTTTTCACTGCACTGTGCACGTCTTCAAATTACTATGAAAGCACTATGAGTGCTGATTTGGGGGTTACAAATAAATTTTAGTGAGTAGGCAAATTTGAAACCCAGGAATAATGAGGATTGATGCACTCATAAAAATTTACTCTACTGTCATACAAGTAAATTTTTTAAAAGTTTACTGTAAATGAACCTAGAAATCTAGGAAACGGTAATGGAAAAATACCATTTCTTGGAATCAATCTGCCAAGATTTTTTAGTTATTGAAGCATGAAAAATACAAACCCATTAAAAGTCACTTTTACAATGGTCTCAAGCAGGCCTCTTCAATTTACTAGCATATGACAATCAGCATTAGGAGAAATCAAAGTATGTTCATTTCTAAGTTATAAATGAAATCCATTAAATCCCACCTGGGGAACTGCATTCACTAAATTTTTTTTTTTTTTTTTTTTGCGGTACGCGGGCCTCTCACTGTTGTGGCCTCTGCCGTTGCGGAGCACAGGCTCCGGACGTGCAGGCTCAGCGGCCATGGCTCATGGGCCTAGTCGCTCCACGGCATGTGGGATCTTCCCAGACTGGGCCACGAACCCGTGTCCCCTGCATCGGCAGGCGGACTCTCAACTACTGCGCCACCAGGGAAGCCCTTCACTAAATTTTTAACAGCAGAATGGCCAATATATTTACTGTAATCAACTTTTTAGAAATATCATTTATTTAAATGGACTGTTATTGAGTATCAGGCCACACTTCCCCTCACCCTAAGATTAAAATGATGCCAAAAGATGATCTCATGACTTAATACATCATTACCCACACTGATTACATACTACAGTAAAATATACTACAGAAAAAACAAAGTCTGATCTAGGCTCTACAGAGCTCTCACAGATTAGTGATTTAGATTTTTATTCAAACACCTAAATGTTCGTGTTCAAAGCTTCACATATTTGTAAATCACCTTTAGTTCTTGAGAGAGAGACAGAGAGAAATAGCAATAAAAGAGAAAACTACAATTGCATGAATTAACGGGAAATTCAACAAAATTTTTGAAAAAGCTATCTCTCTCCCATCCAGTCCCTCAATGTCCCAATTAACTCCTATTGCATTATAGGAATTACATACTTTACAGAGAAAGGTGAGAATTAAGTGAACATATCAGAAACTCCATAAACCTGCCTTTGAGATCATTCCAGACCAATGCCCACATTTTACAGTCAGCTGCCAGCCAAGTGCTCTTTTTACACCATCATTTTTACGAACGTGACTAGATTTAGCACACCTGAACATTAAGCAGAACAGCTATGTACTCAAAAAAAAAAAAAGTCCCCCAAATATTAGCTATAAAAACCCATGCCAAAGTGTATATTTTCTAAAGAGACACTGTGTCCTCCCTTGGTCTGATCAAGCTGAAATTTGAACTAATCTAAAAATGGGGCAATTGTTAGAAAATGAAGAATCCAATACTTTAAAAAAAGAAAAAAATATATACCTTGATACCATGCTTCCCTGTGGTAGAGCTTTGATTAAAACTTGGGTCCAAACATTAGCACTGACCTTCAAAGCTAAATTGGCATACATTCCCTTTAAGAAGGTATCACTAACATTTTAAATTAGAACAGCTAAGAAGAAAAAGACAATTACATTCAGTCCTGTGCTTTCTTCTACTTTCATAGAGGACTGTGTTAGAAATTACCGGGAATTTGTCTGTCATCCTACTTTGTCTGTCATCCTCATTCATCCTACTTTGCTGCCTTTGTCAACATCCTGGTTCACCTATTACCACCTGAACTTCTGTAAGAGCTAAATGCTTTCCTAGTCTCATTTCAATTCACTATGCCCACCACCAGACTACCTTTTCCAAGGCCTTCTCTGTCCCCACATTCAAGCACCTCCAACAGTTCACACTGCCATCAAAATTAAGAACACATTTCTCAGCTTGGCTTTCAAGGTCCTCCATAATCTGCCCTAACATGCCTTCAGAGTTTTCTTTCTTATAATTCTCCAACAGGCAGCCTAAGCTCCAGAACATACCTCCAGCTTTTCTGTGTCTAGACCCTTGGTTAGCATTTCCCTCCGCTTGGGTGTACTTCCCCCTCCCTTCCGGTTGAAATCCTGTCTACCCTTTCAAGGCTTATCTCTATCACAAAAGAGTCTCTGATTTTCCTAACCCACACGTCTCCCTCCCTGCAATCTGACATCACTTTCTTTATAGCCCTCGTAGGGCACTTCGCTCAGACTTGTCTATCAGTTATTTATCTTCTCCTCCTAGAGTGGAGGGTCCCAGGGCAGGGCCTAAATCAAATGTTGCTTTATTAACATTAAAAACCAAACTCTGTCAAAAGGGAAAAAAAAAAAAAGACACATCTTACTTTGCAATCGGGGGGGGGGTGGGGGAGGAAAGCCTAATTATTAGTAGGGTAGAATACATTCTCCAACAGAAACTTTAAAAGAATTTATCCTTAAATCAACAACCTAACCGGAAGAGTGGCATCCATTCAAATCATTACGGGAGATATGTAACTGGGAGCAACATGTATTACTTTTTAAACATAGCAAACCTGTCCCTGACCTCCATCAGTACATCAAATGAATAAAAAAGTATGACTGTATTGTAACGATGCCTCATTTATCTAATAGCGCTAGGATGTGAAGGGTTCACATGAGACAGTTTTCTGAAAAAGTGGCTTCCTACTGCAGAAACAGCTCAGACACGCCCATAGCCTGGACCAGCTGAGAAATCCTCGTGGGAAACTGACCTCCACTTCACCCAGGCCAGCAGAAGACACTTGGGCACAGTGGGGAGGTCATTTTGTGCCAGTTACCTGCACCTGGTAAACGGGTATGCAGCACGGAGAGAAAGCAAGGAAGGTATTAAAAACCCTATCAAATGGCAAAAGGAGCTTTTTGTGTCTGGCAGAATCCTCATTCCAAGTTACTGGTCTATCCACAGTGTATTTCCCTGAGAAACTTTGAAAAGTTGAGCATCTGTTCTTCTGTCTCAGAACAAGCTAAGTCATCCCCTCCTGGAAGATTCCATACCCTCTGCCACTGAAAAACATTTATATCTGTTTTGGATGGAATTGTGTACCCCCAAATTCATACATTGAAATCCTAACTTGCAATACTTCAGAACATGACCTTATGTGGATACAGGGTCAATGCAGATGTAATTAGATGAGGTCATATTAGAGTAGGGCAGGCCCCTCCTCCAATATGACCCATGTCCTTATAAAAACGGCAAATTTGGACCCAGACAATCACACAGGAAGAATGCCATATAAAGATGAAGTCAGAGATCAGAGTGATGCCACCACAAGCCAAGCAACTCCAAAGATTGCCAGCAAACCACCAGAAGAGAGGCGAGAGGCATGGAACAGCTTCCTCTTCAAGCCCAAAGAAGATATCCTGATCTTAAAGTTTAGCCTGCAGAACTGTGAGATAATAAATTTCTGTTGTTTACGCCACCCAGTTTGTTGAATTTTGTTTGGGCGTCCCCAGCAAACTAACAGTGCTACTGGTGTCTTTCCGTTTACTATACCACTGATCTACTGTGACAACCACCTCTTCAAGTAACCAAATTTCTTAAGAATGGTTAAGTGTTGCACTAGTTCAACAAACACATACTGATGACCTCTATGTGCCAGGCACCAAGGACACAGCAGGGGACTGACATGGTCCCTGCCCTCATACAGGTGACAGTGTCTTCAGGATAACTGACAACAAACCAAAATTACACAATGATAAAATTACAACTGCGATAACGGCAATAAATGACACACTTCCTTTCTTCTTTAAACTGAGGATAGTGGATATACTGAACCCCGTCTAGATGACTCAAGGACATTGCTGTGGAGACCCAGTGCACAGCTGCAAGCCCTTTATTGTTTTTGCTTCTCTCCCAGATACCAGGCTGTAGGACACCATGAGAACTACTTCCATCAACTATCATTCTTTCTCTGCTCACTCTCTCCCAATCTATCCATTTCTAGCCTGGGGCTTCTAATTTGCTGTGGGCTAGAAAAATCAGGTAACTCACACTGCTAACAAGCGTGGATTAAGTAATAAAAAGTGCTGCAAGTGAGAACTAAGGATTTGGCTTTAATGTGGGTTTTCTGATTTACTTTAGATTCTCAGAGACATTTTTTCCTACAGAATTCTGTTACACGGCACAAAGGTGGAACATTATTCCACATAAACTAGGTGTTACTGAATAATTTTATTACTTTGGTATTAAATTGCCTGGTAAACACTTGTTTTCTTTCAAAGGGAATACAGTCCAGGGATGCTATGTGAACAGTGACTTAGGAAAGAAATACTGCCCTAATTCAGACCCAAATTCCGAATTAGAGAATTTATTGCCCAGTGTAAGGCATATTTTTGTTAGCTAATTGCAAATCATATCACCAAATAACAGGACCAAGGGGTTGTACAGCATTACAACTGGAAACCCTAGCCAAAACGTTTTGCAGTACATAATAAATACCACCTACCTCTTATGCATATCCAACAATCATCTTTTTTGTTGTGTTTTTTAAGTTCTTCTTCAGTTACTTCAATTAATCTTCCTTTTAATCCTGTTAGGTCCTTTCCACTTTTGGTCAGTCGAATCCAATCCATAAGACTTCTGCCCTGTTTCAGAGGGACCTCAAAAAGGAACAGGGAAGAATTCAGTGTGGTTTTTTCGAGTCAGCTGCTTTCCCTTCCCCTTCCTGCTGCTGGTCCTCAGGCCACTTCATTATTGATTCCCACTCCAAAAGATAAGAAAACTCAAATATAACAATTCTAAAAGTCTTCTTCAGCTTTAGGAGCTGATATCAGAATTATAAATGGAACCCTATATAAAGTACCTAGGCCATGAGGTAGGGCTTAGAAATTCTGGCACCCAAATGCCCATCCAAATGGTATCATAGTACAAGGATAGTACTGAACCCAGAGTCAGAAAACAAATTTTGGTCCTGGCTCTACCACTAATATGTTCTAGTCGCTTACCAATTTGGACCAAAATTTCTTTGCCTTAAAAATCAAGGGATTTGATAGAAGAAAACAGAAACAACTGGCTGAAGTTGATTTTCCAGATTTTCAACATACACAGAATATTAGAAATCACATGAGATGGTAATATGTTTTCTAAGAATCCACTGAGAAACAAAGGTTATCAAATAATGGAAAATAATAAAACTGTGGCTCCCCATATTCCTTATAATAATGTCTCTAAACTGTCACACTCTAGGGAAGGGGTTGGCAAACTGGCCTATGCCCGTTTCTGTATAGCCCTTGAGCTACGAGTAATTTCCACCCATGGTGGTGGTGCTGGTGGTGAAGAGGCTGAATCCTTATGATGCCCTCAAAGCCTAAATTATTTATTACCTGGGCTTTGCACAAAACTTTGCTTTCTCCTCTGCCTAGAGGGTTTAATAACAGGATGCTTGGGATTTTGTGGGTTTTGGGTTTTTTTACAAAATACATTTTCAAAGCTTTTAGATAAGAGGTACAATTAGTGTTTTAACCAGTTGAGACACCCTAGTGGAAATTTTTCAAGACATCTAACCTGTATAACTAGTTTGTAACATAGTACCAGATAACTGTTTAACATAAAAGCAGTCATATTCAAGGAAGTTTATTGCTATTTGTGTCCCCCCAAAATAGACTGAAATCCTAATCCTCAATGTGATGGTACTAGGAAACAGGGCCTCTGGTAGGTGATAAAGTTGTTGGGATTAGTGCCCTTATAAAACAGGCATTAGAGAGTTCCCTCACCCCTTCCGCCAAGTAAGGACACTAAAAAGACGGCTACAAACCAGGAATTGGGGTCTCACAAAACACAGAATTGGCCAGTGCATTGACCTTGGACTTCCCAGTCGCCAGAAGTGTGAGAAATAAGTTTCTGTTGTTTATAAGCCACCTATGATATTCGGTTAGAGCGGCCCGAAAGTACTAAAACACACATCTCACTTTCCTGAATCGTATCTGTTTTAGATATTCAATTGCCCCCAAAATAACCAAGTTAATAGGTCTGTGGTGCCTTTCCAACTTCACATTCCTTCTTACCAATCCACATCATCCCAATCTTACCATCGCTAAAACTCTCTAGGTCTCTTGGTCTTCATAAATGAAGTAAAGTGTGAGAATACATACGATCTTTCCCATCCCAAACCACTTCTGTCACCATTCTATCACCTCCAGGGTAGTTAAAAGTAATCTTTTGGAAATGCAAATCTAATCTAGGACCCTCCCTCCTTCAGTGGCTCCTCATAATCCTTATAATAATGTCTCTAAATACCCTCGAGTGGTTTACTAGGCCCTTCATCATCTGGTCATAGTTTGCCTCACTAGCTCCACGTTTTAACTTTTGCCCCTTCCCATTCTATGCTTTTAGGTAAATGGAAACTGATTCCGCTCTCTCCCCCGCAGACATTACTTCCTCCAGAAGCCTTTTCTGACCCCGACTCCTTCAAGGTCATAACAGACTGTTACAGTCCCTATGGTATTTATAACTGCCTCTTTACTAGTCTGTGAAGCCTGCTGGACTAAACTCTTTGACAACAGAGATGTTGGGGCCCAGGGCAGGCCATGCAAGAGGAACACTTTGACTGTCCTCTTTATCTCCCTGAAAGCAGGAAATAAATCTCCCATGTGAAAGGTGCCCTCCCTCTACTGGGAGGTAGAAACACATCCTTCTCACCAGAGATAGGAAATTCAGGGCCAAGAAGCCAGTAAACAAATCCTGTTATTTGTTTACTAATTTACCACCCAAGCCCAAACTTTGCTCAAATTCCTTACCAATTCAGTATCCAGACCTAAGTTTCTTTGTCCCATCAATTCCTCTCAAATGTACTGTCTGTCTAAAAAGTATAAAAGCTGCCAGCTTTGGCCACTCAGTGTAATAGGGAAGAATCTATTACAAGTTAATCACTAAAGGGATGTCGCCTATAAGTTTAAATTATACATAATGGCCCATCTCTGGGAATCCGGCTATCCGGGCAATGAGCATTAAGCTAAAATACCTTTGTTTAGCTCACAGGAAACATCCTGACCAGGCCCACCTGCAAATGACTGCAGAGACGAAGAAATTAACACATCCTCTCTGGAGGCTGATGGGAAACAGGGAATGTTTGACTTTACTCCCTCCCCTTCTAGTATAAAAGAAGCCTGAATTCTAACTCAGGCAAGATAGTTCTTTGGGGGATGAGCCCACCAGCTTCTCCGTTTGCCGGCTTTTCAAATAAAGTCATGATTCCTTGCCCCAGCAATCTGTCTCCCCCTTATTGGCCTGTCGTGCTGCGAGCAGTACGAGCTCAGACTCATAACATTAGATCCCATTTCTACAAGACTTCTGTGCCTGCCAATTAAGTTTGTTTCTTTCTCTCCTGCTAATCTGTCTTGTGTCAATTTTGTAGAAATTTCCCCCTCCCCAACAGAGATCACATCTCCAGCATATGGTAGGGTCTCAATAAATATGGTACTGAGACCCAAATATGGTAGGGTCTCCATGTCTCTGCTTCTTATTTGTAGAAAAAGCTTCAGTCTCCTAGGCCTTCCCAGAGTTCCAAAGAGCAGAATCAAACAGCTAATGACTACAGAAGTGAGAAAATGCAGAAACCAAGGAAAAGTAGTCAAGCAAGAAAACTACTAAGAGCTTGAACAATAGTCACAGGACTCCTAGTCCCTCCTGAAGAGATACACACAACAACATGATGCATATCCTTGAGTTCTTTTACAGCAACCAGGACCCCAAGGGATAGAAACTGCTGACCACAAACACAAAAGCCCCAGCCTGGCTGGAACAAGAAGGTTGTGGATTGAGATTTCTAAAATATCACCATGTTACCTCACCACCAACCAAACAGAAGAATGTCCGCAAGCTAATCATGCTCCCTGGACCCTCACCCCAAAGGTTGCCTTTGATAACGCTTGCCTGAAAGCCATCGGGGAATCTGGATGTTCTGAGCACTAGCTGCCCGTTCTCCTTGCTTGGCGCCCTGCAAATAAACGCTGCACTTTCCTCCACCACAACCCAGTATCAGGAGATGGCCTTCGCTGCGCGTCGGGAAAACGAACTCAAGTTCAGTTCGGCAACAATTTCACAAAGGGGGAAAAAATCGTCTGAGTTTTCTCTTGAATTGCAGAATAATCGCATTTTATTCTCTTTCTGGACCCAAAGACTCACCTTTCCCATCACCACCTGGGGAAACGTTTGTCTTTGCCTCTAAGTTTTCTCCTTTAAATGATACTGAGAACATGGCTAGTAGTTTTAATGGAGAAGGGCAGCAACTCTCATATTCTAATCCAGAGATGCTTTCTTTGAAAAGGCTCTCCTATTCACCCAAGCACTTAGCTTAAGCAGAGAAGCAGGTCAAACACCAAGGAGACGAGGACACACGACTGGATGGCTGCATAATATATGCAGCAATAAGTGAAAAGTCAGAGTCACATCACATCAAGCCTACTGGGTCCAAGGCAGCATTTCTTAACCAGTTTTCTTTTCTGTGAAATGGAGATAACGAAAGCACCCACTTTCATAGGATCATTAGAAAGATTAAACAAGTTAATACATGTAAAGCACTGAGGTCTTCAGTAAGCACTAAATAAATCTCAGTTTTATTATTATTACAGTTGGGGTGATAGACTTCTGAAAATCTAATGAAAGCTACAGATCCCTGAACCCATAATTGTGATCTAGAGTCAAACTCCAGGTCCATGTGGAGAACATAGAGAAAGTTGGTGAAGTTCCCAAATGATGTCAATGCTAAGGCTCAAGAGTCCAGAAATGAAAAAGGAGTGGCCCGAGTAGGTGGAAGTCTTGCAAACAAAACATGAAGATGTGGTTATTGAATGAGGAACTAACAATCAACAGAAGCAAGCAGCATTCATGTTGCAATGAACACAGGAGACAATTCTATTAAATTCTGCAAATATGAAACACATTTGTGTTCCACCTGTTGGTAACAGAAGCTACGTGCAACAAAAAGTTAAAGAGTATTACATTAGCTTCAGAGTCAGCAAATGACATCAGTAGAAAAGGCAGTGATAAAACAATCAGGTACCAGAGGAAGACAGAAAGGCAGTGTGACTTGGAGAAGCGTCCGTAAACCTAACTGGAGGTTTGCAGACACCTGTTCTCGCTTCTCCAATCTTCCCTAGCTCCCGGAGTCCCCACCCTTGGCGGGATGATCACTGGTCTCTGTCTCTAGTGCTCAGCCTTTCCTCTCTTCTAGGGAACTCACATCGCTCACAACCCCTTCGGAAAGTGAACAAAAGCACGGGGAGGAGGTTATGTTTAAGGAAGGAAGCTAATACTGAATCCCTACAATATAGGACGCACAGAGCCTGGCCCTATCATACATATGAATTTAATTAATGGGGAAAGAGTTGGAAGAAGGGAACTGACAGAACGGGATAAAGGGATGGGAAAGAAAAGGGGCCAGTACGTAAGAGGGAGGGAGGTTAGTAGAGTTCGAGGACTGGAAACGGCATGGGATCTGAAAGAGATCGCCAGCAAGGGCGGGAGGGAACGAAAGCTAGAGGTGGGGACAGGAGGTGGGAGAGGGTACTGAAGGAGAGAACAGACTGTGCCGGAGCATGAAACGCTGGCGAGAAGGGAGGGCTGCGGCACGAGACCGCCGGAGTCACCCGCTTACCTTGCTACGCCCCCCGGAGGAGACGCGCTGCTGCGAGCTGGGGCCCGGGAAAGACTGGGAAGGGACGTTCAGCATCCTGGACTCTTAGCCCGGGCCCTGCCCGGGGTACGCCGCCCAACGGAACAGCTCGGCGCGACCCCTCCAGATAACACCTCCGGCTCCGGCTCCGAGGCCGGGCAGAGGCCAAGCCCCCGACCCACTTCCGGGGTCGCCCGGGGTGAGGCGCGCCATGACGCAGAACGTCGAGGACGCGAGGGGCGGAGCCAACGAGACCAACGGAGAGCCGGCGGGGGTGGAATCAGGGCAAAGTACGCATGCTCCGTTCGTCCCGCACCCTGAATTTCAGCACCGCAAAGAGGTGACAGCTGTTCCGTGGAAAGATTAAACGGTGAAGCTGCTCCTAAGCCTTGGTGCTGACTGAATCTGAGAATAAATTCTTGGAGACGCCTGTTAACCCAGAACACAAGTGTCTGCCCATTGTTGAAGCACTACCATCACACTGCTTGAAATATGGAATAAGGCATTTTGATTTCTCAGAAACTCTCTCTTCTAAGGCACCACGCTGTACAGGAAAGAGAACCTTTAAGAGTTAAGATGTCAAATGCAAACAGTCACTCCTGCTAGGTGAAGAGAACACTTCACCTTTAAGAACTCTCGCTAATGATTAACGAATGAGTCGCAGAGGTTAGTAAAGTCTCTTTCTGCTCCATTCACCCACTCACAAGTTCTTCCTCCTCATCGAACTTCCTCTCTTCCCTGAAAGATAAAGGGGACTGAGAACTGATGCAGCCTATGTCCAAATGTAGCGCTGAACAGCTAGCCACGTTCAAGAGTCAGATAGGTTTCGTTTGGATGCCACCCCTGCAGCTACTAAATGAGCATCCTTCTGCAGGTTACTTTAGTATCTCAATGCCTCATTTCCCATCTGCATAATGGATTTAGGTTTTAGTAAGAATTAAGTGAGACGTCAAGTGCAAATTACCTAGCACAGTGCCTGGCTAATAGTAGGCACTCAATAAATGTGTCTGTGGCTTTTCATACTATTCCACCATATTAATGACAGCAGCACAAATACTGTGCAGGTAAACACCAGTCCCTAATACTCAAGGTCCAGATTGGTGACCTGGTGGTTTTTTTGCATATCTCTTGGGGAACACACATATCCTGAGAGCAGAACCCAGTAAACGAAGAAGTTTTCAGGAAAAGAAATATAGTTCTAAGTAACTCTCCATCTTCCTGCCATTACTAACTTTTCCTGACTCTGAAACATGGTTTGAACTTGCTCTATTTCAATTCCTTTGTCCTTAAAGTGCCTGGAAATCAATGCTTATATTTCAATTGCTTGCCACTGCAAAGATTGTATTTGAGCTAAAAGAACTTCATGATCATAGTTTACTATGTTACCTCTCCCATGCAAAGTGCTCCTGTTTTCTCTTTCATTAAAAGATGATGTATTCTTCTATAAGTCTATGTTTAACAAAAAAAAAAGCTAATCTCTAAGAATTTCTTATTTCACTTCCTATGTGAAAATCATTACATGAGTATCAGGAGCAGGGAACCACAGCAGCGATGGAAGGTGATGCAGTTGGAGAATGTCTCCTATCTGCCAAATTTCCTAGCTCCCTTGTGGACAGAAATGGAAAAAAAAATACTATCAAATTCTGGCCTTTTGTCTCCCCTTTTTTAGACTCCATGTAAGTCACATCCATTTAAATGTTTTGTTTTAATTCTGGGGATCCCTCAATGTAGTGCCATAAGTACTAAACACCCATGCTATTTTACTACTGGATTTGAGGACAGCAGAAGGGTATTAAAGTAAGAATTACTTGACTCATCATTCATTAAAATCCCTACAATTTAATAGCCCTAACATTGATTCCCAATCTCAATTATAGACAATGATTTACAACATTTTCACCATCTACTAGCTAATACATAATAATAATGTGTGATTGGAAACATAAGAGGATTGTCCTCATTATCTAGTAAGATAATATTCATCTGTAACTACAACATCCAATGGGGCTCGGTAGGAAATACCAGATGTCACAAGATTCAGTCTTGAAAATTAAATATTGTCTTTCTTTGAAAAGTTTTATTTTCAAAGTTATAACTGAAGATAAATTTGTAATTTGATGAAGAGAACCAAATTATCTTTTATAAGCCCCAAATGTTTATAATACAATCAAGGTTCCATTATAAATAAAACCTATTTTTAAATTCCAACATTGAATTATAGTGTATGGATAAAAAAGGCCAAACTACCATAGTAATTACTAAATAGTTCATTTTATTAATAATTTATATACAAATAAGTTAATTTAAAAGGATTATGATACATTTGTACACTAATCTAATTTGTACCTACAAGCTTTGAATGTCATCAAAAGTAATCAGATTAATTTTCACAGATCAGCTCCTCAATTTCTTCTTCGCTATCAGAATCTTCATAAAATGAAATTGTGGCTTGAATTGGAAATTTTTTCAGAAGAACTTCTGCTTCTTGATATAAGTAATCGTAACACTTTGATTTTGGCCAAAATAGTCTGAAAGAAGCAGACAACATAATATGCTTTATTTTTTTCACATTCAGAATCCTTCTACTCATGAAACGTTCAAATTTCAAAATCTCCATGTATTTAACAACTGATTTACGCATTTAGATAGTTTAAAATGCTACTATCACAGCTTTCATGGAGTCTACTTGACAAAGTATCAATAACTGGTTAATTACTTTAAATCTTTATCCAAGCTATAAATTGGACCAAACAAATTGACACTAAACCCTTCGTGAGCATAAGATCAATATTTAACTTACTTCAGGCATTATGGATATATTTATTCTTACAAAATACAGAAGAAGGTTTGTCTTCCAAATTCCTTTGGGAAAAAAAATGAATTCTACCATGACATTAAAAATTGTGATGATAGCCAACTTTATAAAGACATCAAAGTATTATGCATCTTACACATAGGCATAAATTACCTAGTATTTTGCTTGCAACTCAGACTTAGCTCTTAGTTACAGATGGAACCAAATCAAGTTTAGAAAAGTACAAAAAGCAACCTTTTCAAAAGGCTACCTCTGACCCCAACCTCGAGCCCATCTCTCTCCCCTTTCCCCACCCAACTAAATTTTGGAACACCATATTAAGATGTTGAGAATTAGACTGGTTTTATACAAATAATTTGTATGTAAACGTGATTACCTCAAAACTTCAAATTTCCAACAAATATTAATCTTGCCATCTGATCTTCTATTATTTTTCATCCAAGTAAAATAAAAGGACAAGGCTGAATCACCAGCTACAGTACACAGTATTTTAGTATACAATAAATAGCCCCACATACCCATACAATAGACTGATTCTAACAAAGAGAAATTTACATATGTTCACTATACTCTATTTTAAAACGCAAAAAAGTAGGCCGTGTAGTTTATAAACATTTCTAGCCAAATAGTTTTTTTTTAAGCTTATCAACTGGGTGCCTAAATAAACAACCATCAGTAATTCAGTCATTCAATAAATATTTTAGTGATCTCTTGCGTCAAACATAATTCAAAGATGAATAAATCATGGTCCCTACCTTCATGAAGTTGACAACTGAGTAAAAAGAATCAGAAACACACATTACTACTCAAGATAGAACTTAATAAAAATACAATAAACTTAAGAGAAATACAAAGAAACTGCTACGGTAGTTCAAAAATGGAAGTGCTTATATAGGAAGCAGTTGATTTTCTAATGTGTAAAACTGCCAAACCCAAAGAACGTTGTTTAATTGTTATCACACTCTCTCTCCCCCGGAATCTCTCACTGGCCATTTTTCTTCCAGGGACTTCATACTTTACTGAATTCTCCCCTGTTCTGAGTGATTCTTCCCAGTCACCTTTGTGGACCTCTCTTTCTCTGTAGACAGGTTAGATGCTGGCCTTCCCCCACCATTTTATCAAGAGTGATCATTTCTCCTCTCTCACTCCTCCAGATGACCTGACCCACTGCCATGATTTCCCCAATTTACCAAAGGTTCCCAAGTCTGTCTGTATTTCCACTTAAGAACTTGACTTTGGACCACGAACCTGTATATGCTGCTCTCTACTGGAATATCTATTTGGAGGCACCATAGGCACATTAAATATGACAAATGGAAAATTCGACTCAGTATCTTGATCTACAGTTCCACCAATTTGCACGTCATTCTGTCTTTTTACTTCTACTTTACCTACCATATCCAATACATCATAAGCCTAATCTACTGTGTCACCTAAGTATTCTCCAGATTCACCCAGTCCCATCCTCGCTTCCAATGCCTGAACTGCAATAACTTCCAATTTCACTTTTGGTGTTCTAACTAAAGCTATATACCATTTCCTTAGTGATTTTTCTGAAACATAAATCTAATCACATTACTCTTTTGGTTAAAATCCTTTGAGTAATCCCCAATACCATCTACAGAATAAAGTCCATGAGTTCCCAATGCCACATACAGGATCAGGACAAAACTCTTGTACCAAGGTGTACAAGACCTGGGCTCTGGCTTCCCTGGTGAAATGACCACAGCTTCACACACCCAAATGCCAGTTCCTTGATGCTCCCAGAAGGAACCATGCTGTTCTCTTTTTCTATGCTATTTCTCCTGCTCCCACGTTCCCGACCTACCATCCATCTGGTTAACTTCAAGACTCAGCCAGGTAATCACACCTATGATACACACTTCCCTGACCCTTCTCCACCCCCTCTGACAGAGTTAGTTATAAAATTGACCAAGCTAAACTATTAAAACACTTCCAAAGGGCTGTGATTATTTTTTTCTCTGTCCTTCACAAGTTCTAGCAAAGGGTAGGAAATTAATCAACATGTATCGACTACTGTGTGCTATTATAAACATATACACACTCTACAAACATTATATAGCTCTTCATCTAACAGCTCTCTAAGGCAGGCAAACTGCAGAATTAACTTTCCACCTGATTAAAAGCTACAAAGAATCTTACAGGAAGGCTGACTTCCCAGTAGCTAGGAACAGTAAACTAGCTCCTAATTGTTAGGTCAAATTAACTGTTGGTCCCTTTTGTGATCCTTAGTAGTCTTTAGGATTTTCATCATATTTCCTTTTTCTCTTACACGTCAAGCTCGATTTGTTCAGTTTGCTGTGAACCATGATTGTGAATACCATTCTTCCTTCTGGTTTGCAAGAGAAAAAGAATATACACACTCTGCCTGGTGTGAAGTCGATTTCACTTGAACCCTTTGGCATTAAAAAGAAATTGTTTTGCAGGCACAAGATGTCACCTTTCTACTTTTACTAACACCGCCCGCTTTCACTCTTCATAATATATTTTTTAAGTGTTTACTAAGTGTGCACTGATTAACAGTTCTTTTAGGGGAGAGCGTGAGCTCCTACATTTTCCAGTTCGATGAGTAAAGGACCTCTGGGACGAGGAAGATTAAAGAAACGTTAAAGATAGGTTTTCCAAAAGAGAAAAACTTCAGGACCAGCTGCTGAGCAGGGCCGGACGAGGCCCCCGGCTCTTCCCTGTGGCTGCAGACAGACCTTCGATGAGGCCTGTCACTCACCTGACTGGGTGTCTGTATCGGGAAAGCTTTTCTGAGGCGTCCGTTATTCCGGGGCCATCTGGCATCTGGGGGTGTAAGGAAATGGATCGAAGTTAGCACTCACCTTCTAAAAAAACTGCAAACCCTGGCGACCAGGCTTTCCTCTCTTCTGCGGGGAATGTCACCGCGGGGCTCTCAGTAGCCTCGCTCCCGGCCCGATCTGTTCGTGCCAGTAGCCGTGGAGGACGCACTCGTCGCTTCAGCACCGACAGGGCCACCGGTATGGCCACCAGCAGGCGCGATCTTAAGCGAGGGGAAGGCCAGGCGCGCGTCTCCCTGGGGCCCGGCGTAGCCGGCGTTGATCGATCAACAGCGCCCCCGGGAGGCCCGGCTCACTCACCGCCTCCGCGGCGTGGTGCGGCGCCTCTTCCTCCTCGCCACTGTCTTCCACCCACGGTCTCCAGAAGCCTGCGGATCTGCGAGGTGGGCAGCGGAAGGCGCGCAGAGGAGCAGTGAGCCCCGACCCGGGAGAACCGACCGCATCTGAGCGAGAGCCTAGAGGGTGCGGGGGTGAGAGAGCGGAGGGGTGGAGCTGGGGAGGCGCAGGCGGGAGGGATGGAGCGGGGGAGGCGCAGGGCGGGACAGAGACGCGGTACCCGGAGTCCGCGCCCCCGCGCCGCGTGTGGCGTTCGGTAGCGGCTGGCAGCTGGAGGCGGCAGCGCGCGCGCTGGCCGCCTGGGGTCTCCGTGGTCTCCGCGATCTCCATGGGCAGGCTGGCCCCTGTCACCCACCCGGCCCGAGCCCGAAGCCTTATATAGCCCCCGCGGCCCGCTACATCTTTACACGTCCTCTCCCTCTCCTCCCCTCTCTCCGCGTAAACAAAAAGGCTGCGCGTGAAGGCGCAGCGGCCCGAACCCCGGGGGCGAACGCGTGCAACTCCCAAATGGCCCGGGGAGCGGGTTTGTCAAGCGAGTGTTAATCGCTCTTCCACACTTGTCTGCGGGGGGTGGAAAACAACATTCGCCCGAGCGGCCAGTTTCCTAGTGAAGAGGCTAGGACGGGTTAAACTTAAGCGATTCTACACGTTTTGTGTATTACTGCAAAAAAAGGCCGAGTGGCGGGTCATTACTGCTCGACAGTCTCACGGCTTTTCGCCTTCAGCAAATGCCACTGGTTCTGCACTCCTTACGAAAGGAATATCGGTTTGGGGAGGATTTATTTGTTTTTTAATGTATTGACAGACTAGGTTCCTCCATCTGCCTATTATTATTTGAAGATTAAAGATTCACAAGAGTTTAATTGTAAAAGACAATGTTCCAACCTAGAGGACCAGAGCCTGGAGTTATAGGATTTTGGCATAGAGTTCTACTCTGTCTTCTCGTCTTTGCCATTTTCCCCAACATCTTATCAGTGTCCTCCAAAGATAAGTCTTGAGTGTCATCTATACAATTCTGTCACTCTTGGCATTTTGTCACTCAGTGATAATTAGCAAGTTCTTTTGTGGGTGTTGGGTATGTGTGGAAAAATAATGAAATCCTGGAAAGTTATGATGTGGAATAACTTAGTCAACCTCTCTGTGCCTGTTTCTCTTATTTAAGTTACCCCTTACTTATCACAGAGGTCCATGAATCTTGGTTAAAAAAAAAAAAAAAAGTTATGCTTCCAAGAAAAGATGATATATAAATGTCATGATTTTTGTCCAAAATGTTTTAAATAATAGAGCTGAACTTCCTCTTGAAAGTTGTAGAGAAGAACCCCAAATGTAGGCTATAATGTCTCTGCTATCCATTCAATTACTGTGTAGGAAAGAAATCCATCTAATTAATACCCAAGGGCCTATAATGATCTACCTGTCAGGAAGGTGAGAAAGGGTTTGCTTCAGATAGTGAAATCAGTGAGGATAGGTATCTAATGCATGTCTCAGTGCCCTAGAAGTATTGTTAGGCTAAATAAAATAAAACTTATAGAATGTTTGCTACAGTGCCTGACACATAGTAAACTCTCAATAAATTTTGTTATATAAAAAAATTTAAACACTTAACAGATGCTAAGCTATCTGATGAAATGGTTTATCGTATCCATTTTGTAAACATCTTTTAGGGTATCTGTAATGTGCTAAGTTCTGCACTTTCCAGGTATAATTGTGAATAAGATATCCCCCTATTCTCAAGAGGATCGCAGTCATTGCCATCTATGGCCATCACAGTGGCCACATGAGCAAAGATTTTTTTAAATTGCCACGTCCAATAACAAAATCACATTTTAAGCAAAGAAGTAGTACAAGGGAGGGAAGTGATAAGTCTGTTTGTTGCAACCAGGAAAGCCTTCTTAAAGCAAAAGAAACCAAAATTGGGATTTCTAGAAGAATCAGTCAAGAAATAGTGGAGTCTGTGTGTGTGTGTGTGTGGTGCAGGAGTGGGAGAAGGGGCAGTGCTTCTAGGGAGTAGGTGTTGCTGGAGCAGAGATGTGGCTGAGAAGGGAGAAAAGGCTTGGACTATTTAGAATCTAATATACCATGATAAAGCATTTAAGCTTTATTCTGTAAGCCCTGGTGAGAGATTTTAAGCAGGAGGGTGGAATAACCAAGTTTTCTTTTTATAGAAGTTACTCTGGCAGCCATATGGATTTAGGGAAGTCTGACACTAGAGACAAGGAAATCATTTACAAACTCATTGCAATAGTTCAGGCAACAGATAATGAGAAGATGTATACTAAGGATGGGAATGAAAGAATATATTTGACGGATACTTAGAAATAGAATCTGCAGAACTACCTGAATCATAAAATGTGGGTGGACATGAACATGAAGTTTAGATATGCTTCTAGGTTTCTAGGCTGCTTAAGTGGGTTGATGTTGATGGCTCAAAAAAGATGAGGAGAACGGAATATAGGAGGAAGAGCAAGTGAGATGCTTTTATGTTCTTTCATTCTGTTAATAGTGCTCAAGGAAGCAACAGTGAATTTGGTTTTAGATCTTGAATCAGTCAGGTCGGGCTGGGCTAGACCGCAATAACAAATAACTCCAAACTCTCATAGGCTTAAAATAATAGACATTTACTTCTCACTCAGGTCATATATTCACTTTTGTTTGGTGGGGGATCTACTGCACATCATCTTCACTTAAGGATAAAAGGTGATGGAGCCTCTTTCCTCTAGAATGTGGCTGGTTGTCATAACACAGAGAAGGGAATAAAATTAATAGATTTTAGAAGGCTTAGGAACACATATATTGAGAAGATATCCAGAGGACAACCAGAAATATGATATCTGGAGTTTAGCAGAGAGTTTACAGCTAAAGATTTAAATGTGGGAATCATAAAAAAAAAAAGTAGAAATTAAAACGATAGGAGTTGATAATTTTCCCATAGAAATTTTGTAAGCTTGAGAACTGGAGCAAGGACAGAGCTCTGGAAAGCAACATTTGCTTGTAAAATGAGAGGGTATGCAAAAAATAAAATAAAACAAAAACAAAACAAATGAAAAACCCTCACTTTAAAGGAAAGGGGAAGGTGGTAGAAGGTGCATTTATAGAGCAGGGGTGGTGGAAACACAGGATGAAGGAATTCTAACAAGGAAGGAAAGGTCCAAGGTATTAAGTGCTACCAAGGGGTCAAACAAGATAAGGACATGTGTTAATTGAATTTGGCAGTTAAGTGGTTATAAGTGACTTTAAAACACCATCTTGAGTGAATGGGAGTGAAAGATTTTTTAGTTAGTTGAGCTATAGAGGTAAAGAAATAAAAACAGTGAGATGATGCTACCATTTTACAGGAAAAGAGAGAGAAGGGGAAGCCTGGGTCAGTAGAGGGGTTTTGTTTTTAGTGTGCAAGAGACAGGAGAATTTTTTTTAAAGGGAAGTTAATGGTCTTCCAGAGCTCAAAATAGTTCTTTTAAATATGGCTGTGCCAGGTCTTAGTTGCAGCATACATGTGGAATCTAGTTCCCTGGCCAGGGATCAAACCCGGGCCCGCTGCATTGGGAGCTCAGAGTCTTAACCACTGCACCATCAGGGAAGTCCTGAGACAGGAGAATGTTGATGAAGAGAGGAAGCAGGGGAGGAGAAGCATCTAGAGAGAGGGCACCGGACCTGGACGATGGCTCATGATCCTGTAGGGGGAAGGAAGCAATGAGATCAATAGTCCTGGGGAGGATTCTCATGTGACTGGAGAATGTGTCTCAGTGATGATAGTAATCCAGGTCTGGGAACACTCAAGAAACAAGTTTAATCAAGGGGACTAGAAATGGTGCGGGAAAGGATGGGTGTATTGTGATGATGACACGTAAATCCAAGAGAACATCAGTTGTCTTAAAATTGTGAAGGAAAAAAAAAAGAAGAATGAATTCCTAGAAGGAAAAAAGGGAGAACCAATGAATGAAAATAGGGCAAGATTTATACTTGATCAAACTCAGGCAAACTGAGAAATAGAAATATGGACTCTTAGAGATAGAAGATCCTAAATCTTCCATTTATACATTTATTCCACTTCTGCCACCTATTTATACAGACGTTGAAGCTGATTTCCAGTGTGGCAAAAACCAATCAATATTCTTATTACGTTTTAAGTTTATTTTAGAAGTCTGTATGAGATCACCGGTACATTTAAATTATGTGCTTTTTAAATTGAGATATAATTGACATACTATATTCATTTCAGGCGTATGTAATGATTCAACGTATGTATATATTGTGAAATGAGCATCACAATAAGTCTAGTTAACATCCATCATCACACGTAGTTACACATTTTTGTCTTGTGATAAGAACTTTTAAGATTTATTCTCTTAGAAACTTTCAAATACACAATACAGTGTTACTAACTGTAGTCACCAGGCTATACATTACATTCCCAGGACATATTTATTTTATAACTGGAAACATGTACCTTTCCACCACCTTCACCCATTTCAACCTCCCTCCCCAATCCCTACCTCTGGCAACCACCAATCTCTTCTCTGTATCTATGAGTTTGGTTTTTTTGTCTTTTGGGGTTTTTTTCAGATACCACATGTAAGTGAGATTATACAGTACTTTCATCTTTCTCTGTCTGACTTATTTCACTTAGTATAACATCCTCAAGGTCCATTCATGTTGTTGCAACTGGCAGGATTTCCTTTATTTTTATAGCTGTTCATTGGGAGGTTTTTGGATTACTGATTCATCCTCCTTACCAGTAGCTGGTCTGCTCAGATTTTCTATTTCTTCATGATTCAGTCTTGGTAGGTTGTATGTTTCTAGGAAATTATCCATTCCTAAAATATGTGTTGTATATAACATATCAATATGTTTTCCATAGCACAACAATGAGGATTAAAATTAGATTACAAATATAAAAACCTTAATTCCTTCAACAGGTACTTATTGAACACCCACTGTGTGCCAGGCACTGTTCTAGGAGCTTGGGATATATCAGTGAACAAAACAGACAGAACTCCCTACCTTCATGGAGCTTACATTCTAACAGACATTGAAGCCACCAGCTTTTATATTTTACTAAAAAGAAAGGATTATAAATTCACCTTACACATGGTGCATGTGTACCCAACATGCTTTATTTTTAATCTTTGGATTTTTGAATGACTACAGGATGAAAGAAAGGGAGCATATCCTGGAGAGAGGGTGCTAGGTGAAAGTCCCTGAGGAGGAAGCATGGAAAAAATCAAGACCACATTAAAAACAATGGAAAAGGGCTTCTATCTTATCCAGAAAATAATAACCAATGAAAAGAAAAATTAGAGCTTCAACTAGTTTCCCATTTTGAATGTGACCTGATGTTTCCCTGCTCTTTTCCACGGACAGGATGACCTCAGCTCGGGCATGACTTATTCTCCACTTAGAGACTGAGGTGAGAAGCAGCAGTGTGAAGGGATGTGGGGAAGACAGTGACTCACAGCTGCTGTTGCCACCATGTGCCTCCAGAATAAGGCCCGTTTTGCTCGTACAAAAGCAGGGCCAGTCTCGGTTCCTGTACATCCCCTCTTATCCATGATCTTATAAATATTATTATTTTTAATTGATAATGGCTGCCTACCTAGCTAGACTCCTTTTTAAAAGATTGTACGTATAAAATGTGTTCCTTTCTGGGAAAAGGATTCATTTGTGTCTGAATGCCAACAGAATCAAACTTATTAACATTTTGGGTATTTTATTTCAATGACGTAATTATGTTTTCACACAGAAAAGCTGTGAAAAAGGCAATATAAAACCCTGAACATAATACATATGAGGGATCTTTTTGAAGGGGTGTTAATGTTTTAAAACTGGATTGTAGTGATGGTTGCACAACTCTGTAATTTACTAATATTATTAACTTGCACAGTTAAAATGGGTGAATTTTATGGTGTACAAATATAATAGAAAATGGAAATGCCAATGTCATGGCATATTAGATCATTCTAAAGTTTAAACTAAAACTAAGATTGAAGGAAGGCAATTACGTTTTCAGAACTTTGATTTTCGGTTGCTTAATTTATAATGAAAGTTGAACTTTTGGAACTGAAGCAGAGGGAAGTGTGTTTGATAGACTCTTCTTATTCTACCATTCCACAGTCATTTGTGCAGATTTTGATGGGTTTGCAGAGATGGGTTTGAAGCAACATATATTATGATGGAAATGCCATCATTATGGCATATGCTTAAACTTCTGCTGAGAAATAAATACCTTGAAATGCCTTAAAAAAAAACCCACTTTAAATATGACCTTAAAGGACGGATTCCTAACCATACTCAGTCTAGGCTTGAAGAACTAAATACCACGGTCAGAATGAAGCCTATTTTAGATGTTTCTGATTGGCTGGTTTTTAAAAACATGCATCTTTGGTAGAAAAAGTGATTGCTATAATGTCTATGATCACTTTAGAATTTGTTTTAAAGCAGACATTGTATTTACACCGGTCTCTGGACAGCTCTAGGTAGTTTTATTGCAGTGCAGTCTCCCTGAGGCTCCATGTGGATGGATCCTCCATGGCAGCGGTCCCCAACCTTTTGGGCACCAGGGACCGGTTTCGTAGAAGACAATTTTTCCTCGAGGGGCGGGGATGATGGGTCAGGTGGTAATGCGATGGGGAATGGCAGATGAAGCGCCGCTCGCTCACCAGCACCAGTCCGTGGCCCGGGGATTGAGGACTCCTGCTCCATGGCGATCAGAGCAAGTTTTTTAGAAAAGATTGTATTGGGTCTGCAGTAAGGACCTCAGCCTCCAAAGCATCGAGTGCAGTGACAAATTATCTGCCAGACCTTTGTCAGCAATGTCTCCACTACTGCTGATTTGCCAGAACCTAGGACCTCACACTGAGGCCATTAAAAAAGGAGCATTTGAATCCCCCTAACTTGAGATGGAACCAAAGAACAAGCCAGTGTACTCGTGACCAGGAATTTTATTTTGCATTATTAGGAAGTTAAACACATAAATGTGTTCTAAACCTAATAGTAAGCTAAAATTCTCTTTTCTTCCCCTTACAGTTGGACTGGCACTTCTGTGGTCAACATTTTATGCCAATAAAATCTCATTTGAGATAGTTGACTTTGACTGAGGTCTTTTTTCAGTCTGAGGATCAGATTCTTAGTGAAAGGTGGTGTTTCCAAACTTCAGGCATCTGAGAACCTTCCCAGATGTAAGATAAAGATAACAGTTGTGGCAAAAACTAAGAAGTGAGCAGAGCAAGTGTGTGTTGTTTTAAACCAAGAAGGTGCTCACAGATGGCTCAGAGAGAGATTTAGCAAGTCTGTGCTAATCACACTCATACATGGGAATATCTCCATTGAAAACAGTCAGATTCCATTGTACCCCTTCAGTAACTTGCTTACTTCATTAATAACAATAAAGTATAATATTTAATGGCCTAAAATATCCCATGCTTTGTATTATAGTTACAGCTGGATGTATATTATTAAAACCACAATGAGAGTTCATGAGAGGTGGTCCCCAAAGTATACTGAAGATACAAAATATTTGCTGAAGTTTAGATTTGGACAAATAGAGTATTGTGAGTTCATGATGGCCTCATTTCCTGACATTTCTAAACTTCTGTGTTAGCCCCAAATAGGTTAATTTCTCATACTTAAATAAATTTTTATTTAAATACTTAAATAAATTGTATGAAATAAAAATACAGTCTATAAAAAAAGTATCCATTTGACATAAAAAGAGATTGATTTGTCCCATTATATAACTATGTATTACAATGTTTCACCACATCTGACACCTTATGTTAAATATCCATTAACTATACAATTTTAATATCCTATGTTATTACATATCAATGGCCAAAATATGATAAGCACCAAGATTTAATTTTAAATTTTGTTTTCAGAATATAACATAAAATAGATGATTCAGGAAAGAAAACTAGATTCAATTAAATATCTATTGATCAGCCACTATGTGTCAGGAACTGTATTAAGCTTTGAGCATACAGTGTAAAATAAGGCCAACATGTTTTCCAGCTCTCATAGGGCTTATATTCTAGTTGGGAAACAGAAAATAAACAAATGCATGCACAAGATAATTACAGATATTTGCAAGAGTGCTATAGGTGGAATTAGAAGAGTGATTTAATACAAAGTAGTTGGATGAGGCCTCTTTTAAACAGGGTGGTCAGGGAAGGCCTCTGAAGAGATGACATGTAAGCTGAGGCTTGAAGGAGAAATGACAGAGGACTATTTCCTAAATGATCTATAAGTCATTCCTGCTATGGCCATACCATACAGAATCATAGCAGAAAATATCTACCTGCTCTTGTTGGTTCATACTATTAGTGGGAGACCAGACAGCTGGTGTGTGGGTTGCTCTAGAAAAGGAAGGACATGTTGAATAGTATTTTCTCTGTATTTGTTTCTGAATTTTACTAATTACTTAGAGAATTACTTGGCTTATGGAATGAAATTTACATTCTTTAAATATATAAATGTTCTCGGCTTAATGGGGAGCCAAATTTTAACTGAAAACATTAAGTGTAAAAGATATGATACTATAATGTTATCAGCAGCGACACATGTATAATAATTTAAGTAAGGAAACAAAAATATTGTAGTATTAAATTGAGTAGAATTGACTTTTTGTTATTACTGAATAAATTATAGACTACAAGCTAAGAATGAACTATCAATAAAAATTTATGAAATTGAGACTATCTTTAATGCTGCTAGGCATTCATTAAGCTCTCAATGACAACTGATTAATTAAAAGAAGGAAGACAGGCAACTATGATCTTTATAAAACGTCTCTGAATTTATCTATTATCTCATAACAGTCTTGGTTACCACAATGAGACATTTCAGTTGTCATGATTTTGCAGGAACCTACTGGTTCCCTAGTCCATAGCTATTCTCCATCCCCACCCTCACTCTTGCTAAAAGAACTCCAATTTTGTGCAGATATCAAGAAGTCAAATGATTTTGGAAAAGCTAAGCCCTTCTTCACCCACAAAGGAAGAATCATGATTGGTCTAAGTTAATCATGGTAACCTCTATCCCACTTGCCAGGGATTGGTTTGAGCAGTCATGTGATCCAATTCTGACCAATGATATGAGAAAAGGAGTCAGTGTTATGGTGGCAGGGTGCTTCCAGGAAAAGTCTTTCTTGCTGCCTAAAAGAAAAGCATGGGAATAAGCATGCCACTCCTCCATTTTCTACCTCTTGATCTTGTATAATATTTACCTTTGATGTTAGGATTTGGGGCTCATAAGAACTGATATGAACCAGGATCCTGAAACTAGCAGGTTGGAAGGATGTAAAGATCCTGGGAACATTTTAATGCTGTTGAGGTTATCAGATAATCATCTGTGGAAATATCCAACATCTGGACTTCTTATATGAAAATAGGAATTTCCTTATTTTAATTTTAGCCTCTTTTAGATGAGTTTTAGTTATTTGCAGCGGTGTGTATCTTCATTCAGTGACTAGTTCTATTCTCAGGTCGTATTTAGTAGATTAACAGAATATACTCTTTTGTAATCCAGATATACAGTTGACTTGGTATTTCAGTACAGACAGGTCAAACTACGCTTCCCAGCAATGGGATGAGTATTCACCATGCAATTGCTCCTTTTGTAGGTAAATTCAAATTGTTACTATTATCTCATTGATCCTTAAAATCTTCACTGTAGAGAAAATGCTGTTTAGTAGTTCTCTCTTTTGAAAGATTAAATCGAAATTTTCCAAGCAGAGTATTTTCTAAGGCAGTGGTTCTTAAGTCTTTTAGTCTCGGGACCCCTTTAAACTCTTAAAAATTATTGAGGATAATTATTTCAAAATAAAAAGTTAAAACAAAAATTATTGAGGGCCCCAAAGACCTTTAGTTTGTGTGGATTATATCTAACAACATTTACTATATTAAAAATCAAAAGTGAGAAAATTTTAAACTATATATATATTTACTTATTCCTTTAGAATAACCATTACCTGTTGCATATTAATGTAAAAATATGTATTTTTATAAAAATAACTATATTTTCCAGAACTAATTTCTTTGGCAAATCTCTTTAATGTCTGACTTAATGAAAAATGATTGGATTCTTATGTCTGCTCTGTATTCAATCTGTTGCAATATGTTGTCTTGGTCAAAGTACATGAAGAAAATCTGGTCCCAAACAGATATGCTTGAAAAAGAAGGCATTTTTTGAAGCCTTAACTGCATTCTAGAGATTCCACAGAAGTCCTGCACACTTCGTGACCCACCTGATCTATCATGGTCAGACTATACTGACAAGACTTTGAGAATCCGTGTTGTTTTGTTTTCCATCATCAGGTAGTCACAAGCAAACACGGTAGATTAGAATTAGATCCAATCCTCTGTCTTTTCAGGAAAATTTCACTCTCCATAATCATGATAAATGGCTCGTTTTATTAACCAACCAAATCTGTCCTAACTTTAAAAATTATTGAAAGAAAATTCAGGAGAAGACTGAGATGAGAACCTAACTCCCCCACCCCGGGGTTAGGACGTCATCATATGAATTATCAGAGGACATAAACATTCACTTCATAACATAAAAGTCTTGAAATTCTGTCTTTGAGCTCAGAATCAATTGTGAAATGCTTTATCTGGTAGTCATTCGTGTCCTCCAGTAATTCTGGGATGCTCACCCTAGGTACATGGCAAGGTGCCCTTTCTGCCTATCCCCTGAAGTCAGGTGTGGCCTTGTGATATATGGGTGGAAGTGATATGTCTCATTTCTGAATGGAAGCCTCAAGAACCAATGGGCACTTTGTCATGTTCCTTTCCCCCTTGTCTGGATGGAGGAGATTCCATTGGTCTGAATAAGGAAGATATGGAGCAGGACCTCCCACTGACCAGAAGTAAACCTTTGTGGTTTTAAACTAGTAAGATTTTGGAGTTGTTTGTTCCTGTGATGTAACACAGCCTGTGCTGCCCGATTCACTTTACTTTTTGATCCATTAATGAAGAATGCCAAGGAAGCAAACAGTATAATCATAACAGTCTCTCTAGTTTTAAGAAGCTGCAAGAGCAGATAAGAACTGTATTGCTTTTGACCAAAAGTTTACCGGGAAAGAAATATATTTAATGTGACCTTTGAAGCAAATTATAATAACCAAAACAGTACCAAATTGAGATGAATTTCTAATGTTGTAGACAACATTTTGGAGTTGATTTCATTAAAAAACTCTTCATTCATTCTAAAAATATTCATATACTAGGCTCTAAAGAGATACATCGATGGAATCCACCCTCATGGAGTAAATTATTCCTGAAAACTTCATAGAAATTATGAGTCTAAGTCAGAATTCTGTTTGATATTTAAGTCTATAGGCATGGAAAAGAACAAAGCAATTTATGGTTTTGTAAATGAAGTATCTTAGCTTAGGCTTCTATAGCAAATTGCCACAGACTGAGTGGCTTGGAAAAGAGGAGAATTTATTTCTCACAGTTCTGGAGATTAGAAGACCAAGATCAGGGTGCCAGCATGGTCAGTTTCTAATGAGGGCTCTCTTCCTAGCACGTGTACAACTGTCTTCTTGCTGTGTTCTCACATGGAGGAGAGAGCTAGGGATCTCTCTGGGATCTTTTTTATAAGGACACTAATCCCACTCATGAGAGCCCCACCCTCATGACCTATTCACCTCCCAAAGCCCCACTTCCCAGAAAGATCACACCGGGGTTAGGACTTCAACATATGAATTTTCAGAGGACATAAACATTCACTTCATAACATGAAAGTTTTGAAATTCTGTCTTTGAGCACAATGTAATTTTGATGGATGGTTTTTTTTATAGGTGAACAAGGTAAGTCGTAGGCGTATTATAACTATCATTATATAACTAAAAATGTATTTTAGATAAAGAAACTGAGGCACTGGGAAGTGACTTGTCTAAAGTCGCCTAGCAGGTAACTGACAGAGCTAAAGTTTGAACCCAAGCAACACAACTCCAGAGATTGTGCTCTATAACCCCTGTGTTATAAAGAATCAAAGATCAGAGCTTACCACTGGAAGTACTCACTAGAAGAATGCACAGGCTGGGTGGCTGGTCTATGAAGAGTAGGTTTCCTTTCCTGGGCTGGGGTCTATGGTCATGGACTCATCATGCTTGCAGAGCAGAGGATTATCAGGAGCAAGGCAGGCCTCAGTCCTAGGAGGGCCTGAAGTTTTATTTCTACGTGATAGCTAAGAAAGGTTACATTAAAATAGACACCTAGCTTACCCTTCCCCCTCCCCGTGTCCTCAAGTCCATTCTCTACATCTGCATCTTTATTCCTGTCCTGCCCTTAGGTTCTTCATAACCTTCTTTTTTTTTAGATTCCATATATATGTCTTAGCATACGGTATTTGTTTTTCTCTTTCTGACTTACTTCACTCTGTATGACAGACTCTAGGTCCATCCACCTCACTACAAATAACTCAATTTCATTTCTTTTTATGGCTGAGTAATATTCCATTGTATACATGTACCGCATCTTCTTTATCCATTCATCTGTCGACAGACACTAAGGTTGCTTCCATGTCCTGGCTATAAGCTGGGATGAAGTGAGAGAGTGGCATGGACATATATACACTACCAAATATAAAATAGCTAGTGGCAAGCAGCCACATAGCACAGGGAGATCAGCTCAGTGCTTTGTGACCACCTAGAGGAGTGGGATAAGGAGGGTGGGAGGGAGACGCAAGAGGGAGGGGATATGGGGATATATGTATATGTATAGCAGATTCACTTTGTTATAAAGCAGAAACTAACACACCATTGTAAAGCAATTATACTCTAATAAAGATGTAAAAAAATAAAATAAAATAGACACCTTGGTATTAAAACTTTTGGAACTTATATGGCAATTGATTATTTACAGTCTATCTAAAGTTTTTAGAGTGTCAGGCACTTCTTTGTAACAGCTCCATTTAATCCCCCATCGTTTCAGTAGAGTGCCTCCTCACGCATGCTTCAGCTGTGTCTGTTGTCCTCAGATCCAAAACTTGTCGGGGTTGACCTTTCCAGTCTTCAGCTGTGGCAGGGCAGAGGTGTTTGCCTCGTGCATGTGCTGGGGAAGGGGGTGTCTGGCTGCTACAAATCCAGACTTTCAACTAGTTCTTCTGTGTTCAGCATCTCTTTACATTCCCATCTTCAAAGGGACCTGGTACCTCCAATGCTTGATGCCTCTGGGGTTCGGTAGCATGAATCAGCTTTTTGGTTGTCAGGTTGTTGGTCTCTCCCACTGCTGGTTTAGGTGTCAGCTTTCTTTTGACTGAGGAGTCAGTTACTAATCCTCCTTTCACTCCCTTCTCTTTGCCCTTGAGCATGGATGCCTTTTTTTTGGTGCCTTTACCATCATTTTGAGTAGGGTTTTAGGAGAGAACTGAGATAAATGCATATATTCAATCCACATTTCCAGATATCTCTTTAATTATGTCATTAAAGGTAAGTGGGATTGAAACAGAACCAAGAACAATCTCTAGGTCAGTATAAATTCAGAAGGATATGCTCTTATTCTGATAAGACTATTACTGACAAGCTGCTGTATGAATGTTAATTTCTGACTGAATGTTAATTTCCTACTGAATGTGAATTCTAACAAGATTGTTCCAGAGCTGGTTTCTATAAACAATTTAAGTCTATTTAAAAATGTGCCATGATACACATAATGCATACTCGATGTTGAATCCAGTAGTTTATTACACAAATTAGTGGAGGGTCACACGATGAGTTCACATTGACTGGGTTTTTTTTGGGGGGGGGGTGGTACTACTTCCGCAGCCCACCCACTCCCCACCTTGTCTTCTGTCTCATTCAGTGATCGTTCTGACTGTGGCTAACTTAAGGAAAAGGGAATTTACTGGAAGATTACTAGGGATTCATAGACGCAAAAGGAGGCTGAAATTCAAGAGAGGGAATGACAGGGACAAGGAAACTCAGAGGAACTATCACCCACAGAGAACAGTCAGGTCAGAATGTTGCTGTTGAGGCTGCCACTGTATAAGAATGATCGTCAAAGAGCCCCATCCTTGCTACACCCTCTCAGGATTCAAGGTCTGGGAACGGCCTCTGTCCAACCCCAGCCACTACAAGGGGATGATATCAAGCTGCTCGCAGCCATGGGAAACTGAACTTGATCCTGCGAGGACCTTCCAGGGCATGTACAGCCTGCCTCCCAGAGCTGTCCACTCACCCATGAGTGGAACTGAATATCTAGCTCTCTCTGGTCTTTTAGCCTAGTAATGCTATTAGAATAGTACTGCTGTCATGTTGGACTCTGATAAGGGCCACTCCTAAGGATGACAGAATGGGGAACTGGAAGGAAGCTGGTTCCCAACGACTTTGTGGAACTGCCATTCCTGCCCTGGGCTGCCTATTGCCAGATTTCTTTTAACTGAGAGAGAAATAAACTTTTTGGTTTAAAGAAAAAAGCGGGGAAGGGGGTATTACTCTAATGGATTGAAGTGATCCTAAAACCAAGAATTCAAGCCTAGAGAGAATGAAGCAGGCCAAACTACACAGTATTTTTTTTTCCAAACAAATTTAATTTTGTTCCAGCCCTAAAGAAGGGGAAGGACCTAAATTTTAAACATAAAAATTGCTCAAAAACTAAGTCATTAAAAAAATGAAGCCCCCTCCCTTAGCAATAAATACTGAAATGATATACACACATGAGGCTCAGGAAGGAGGCAAGAACAGGAACCTTGGGGACTCTGTCCCATGACAAGGTCCCAACACTTCTCCCAACTCTGTGCTCTTTGCCTAAAACATAGAAGAGCAATGAAAGAGGCAGGAGATATACCAGGGACGTGTGTGGCCCCAGAGAGAGCTGGAACATAACAGGAGAGAAAGAAGACACAAGTGTCTTACAGGGCAGAGGAAAGGAAAGTTGTCATCTAAAGCATCCCCTCAATTCCAGTTGCGTCGCTGGATCTGCTGGTGCAGTTGCCAAGTGCCCTTGAGCTTTTCTCCTCGCCTCCACTCCCTCTTTAGCATGCCATCCAAGGAAGGTCATTCACACTTAGGGCAGGCAGAGGACAGATCAGTACTCTTGGCTTTCAGCTTCTAGGAAACTGGAGGTGAGAGCCAGGAGTTCCTGCCCCCAAGAATTCCCCATAAGAGATCACGGTGGTGGCAGGAAGGGGGTTGTGTATCAGACACCCGCTGGGCCCTGCATCACAGCCCCTGAGCTTCAGCACTGTTCACAGCCGTGACTTTGGCAAATTACTGTGTGGCTTCACACTGAGAGCCCCTTGCCTCCAGCACACTCTGAGCGTCCTTTGCTGCCTGCCCCCCGGGGCCACTGTTCCAGGACCAGGGCAGACAGCTCAGCCCTGAAGACAGGAGGGTCGTTTCCTCCTGGGGCCAACCTCAACCTGTGGGTGATGGAGAAATATTTCTCCTGGTCAAGTTGTTCAGTAGACAGTTCGACACTATCTATGTATTCCTCAGCCGGCCCTGATGGGATCAAGCCCCAGTTGCCCACCGGGGTGAATAACTTGATAAAATAGCCTTGTAGTAGTTTTTCCTTCTTCCCTGTTTTACACTTTCTGGTTCCTTCCTCTGGCCCCTCAAGGTCACATGCTAAATAAACAGCCTGCACACAAGCCTTTGTTTCAGTCTCTGCTCTCAGGGGAGCCAGGCTGAGACACAGCAAGTGCTAAGGAGCCAAAACAAAGCTGGCTTCAGGGATTATATCCATGAAAACAGCAAGCAGCATTTATGTGGGTCCTAGTCACTCTAATTTTAAATATTAGAAAAATAACTGTATGGTGTATCCAAGGTGTCGGTAACTGTGGTCCCATCTCAGAGGTCCCTGGTGTGGACAGACCTTGCATGTACAGTTCAGTACCCCTAGTACAAGCCAGACCTTTTCACCACCGCACTATCTTATTAGGTGTCCAGGATATGACACCTCTTGGACTCACAGGCATCCTGAGGTGCAGTGGGGAGGTAGGTAACCAGGGAACAATCAGCGGGAACCCCAGAAAAGTCTTTCTTTCTAATATATCCCTCCTACTATACACTCCCTGGGTCTGGTGCCAGTGCCCCCTAAGTGATGTTCTCTTGGGAACTAAAAGCAAAATCAGTTGGTGTTTTAGTCGTGACAGTGCTGCATTAACACACATACCCCAGATTTCAGTGGCTCAGCACAATGAAAGTTTATTTCTTACTTTTGCAAAGTCCAACGCACATACTCCAGCAGCTTTCCAGGACGGGTGTCCTCCAAATTCCTGCCATCCTGTCGATTCACAGGGTGTAGTGAAAGGGAAAGCAGGATCCAGCGTAGATGATGTCTTACATCCCAGGCCTGGAAGTGGTACGTGCTGCTTCCGTCCAATCCCATTGGCCAGAACCAGTCACATGGTCCCACCCAGATGCTGTGGGCTGGAGACTGCAGACTCCTCGTGTGCCCAGGAGGGAAACAAAATGACTTGGTGAGCAAAGGAGTGTCTCTGTCTCCTGTGGCTGGAGGCTCTTGTGATTGCCGGGCCATCATGGAAGAGGACTCAGATCCCTCCTCAGGCCCATTCTCATGGCACCGGGCTTTTCCCCTTCTTGGGCCACTTGCCCCAGTTTAACTCCCAGACTTCTGGGGTCCCAGCTGGTATTGCTCATCCCTTGCTCCTCTCTTCCGTTTCCCCATCCCCACAACCTCTATTCCTCTCCATACCCCATGTTCTTTTACAACAGACTTCAAAGACTTTTTAAATCTAGAGCCTAAATCAAAAGTAGTCAAATTCGTTTCTCCAAGAGAACAGAAGTCTCAGTCTTTGAACCCTCCCAGGGGTAAGAAATAATTACATTCCATCTCTCTCATTCAGCAAAGGAAAGGCTGAAAAAGAACAAAGCAGTCAAATTTTCACCTTCAGGGTGACTGAATATTTGTATTTCGCTATGACTCATGTCCCCTTTTCTCCGTCCGCATCATCCCCTTCCCCATTCAGGGCCTCACCATCTCCCACCTGGACCTGTCCTGAGTCTTTGCATCTACGCTACACCGTCACTGATATCTTCTAACATGAAAATCTGTCCAAGTCATTCTACAGAGTAGAAACTTACAATAGTTCTCAATATCTCATAGATATGCTTGCACTCAACAGCATGATACCCATGGTAGGAAGAGTAATGCATCCTCCCACCCTGTAAAGGTGTCCACATCCTAATTCCCAGGACCTGTGAATCTGTTTTGGTAAAATGGACTTTGCAGGTGTGATGAAGGATCTTGAGATGGGAGATTATCCTGGATTATTTGGGTGGGCCCGGGATCATCGCAAGCATTTTTGTAAGAGGAAAGCAGAAGGATATCAGTAGTAGGAGACGTGGTGATGGAAGCAAGAGGTCGGAGTGCTATAAAGAAGGGGCCATGAGACAAGGAAAGCAGGAGGCCTCTAGGAGCTGGATGAGCCAACGAATGGATTCTCTCCTGGAGCCTCTAAAAGGAGCCAGCCCTGAGACACCTTGATTTTAGCCCCACAAGACTTATTTTGGACTTCTGGCCTTCGGAAGTGTAAGAAAATAAATGTGTTGTTTTGAGACACTAAGCATGTGGTAATTTATTACAGCAGCAATAGGAAACTGTTATAGTTCCCAAAGCTCTTTCCATCTTCAGCTTCAACCCCTCCCTCTTCTATCCCCTCCAACCACAGTGTAAGAATCACTGTTGAAGGTCTGACCGCAAGTTCTAGGGGCTCCAGGCCCCTCAGGAATGTCTCTCTGCCTCCAGTGCTGACTTTACAATGGGAGGTTTGTGTCCCCAGATGAATGAGTGGTGTGTGGGTGTGCTCTTTCTGTGAGAAATAATAGGCACCACACTCTGCTCTCTGCACTCCATAATATTAGATTCAATTATTTAAAGTTAATTTGTTAATAGATTGAAGTTTCATTTTCTTTCTTTATTTTTTATCCATGCTTCATGGCTTGAGGGATCTTAGTTCCCGGACCAGGGATCGAACCCGTGCCCCCTGCAGTGGAAGCACAGAGTTCTAACCACTGGACCGCCAGGGAAGTACCTGAAGTTTAATTTTAAACACAGGATGAATTTTATTAGTGAGCACCCAACTTCTTTAAATTCTTAATAACTGTAGTTTCCTCATAAAATGAAACGGTAAACTATTACCTCTGAGAAATTCCTCAGCTTCACTGGGTTCTTGTCCTAAACCACTTTGCTGGTTCTCTCTTTACTATTAGCCTTGACAGTGGTACCCAGGCCTTTTGAATCCACAGCTGGGTATGGATCCTGATCTCCCCACTTGTACCCCTGACCTGGGAGGAACTGGAGGTAATGATGTCACAAAATTATATACAAGAAATCTGCTTTTCATCCTGCCTTTGCAGAAAATTTAGCTTTGTCTCAGGGTCTTCTTATGGGAAATGTAAACAAAGACAAAGGTCAAATGAATCTCCACTGTGGGTTCAATCCATGGCCTTTCTGAGCGTCTGGTCTTCAACCCTAAGACATCACACTATGCTCCTAGGCTTGCCTCGTTGTCTCATGGTTAAGAAGCCTTCTGCATAGGCTGGAGGCCTACCCGCAATCCTGGGTACTAGGCTGGCCATGCTCAGCTCTTGGACACCAGCTGTGACTGCTAGGACCTGCTCTGGAGTCAGACAGAGCTCCAGGGATGCAAAGGAAGTCAGTGTTTGGAAAGTACAGCAGACTTGGCTCCAACAGCACGTGCTCCATGAAGACTTCCCTAGTCCCCTCACCTCCCAAGTAGGAATAACCCACCTCCTCCGTCATGCCAGCCCCACTCTGGACACACTTCTGGTCTGGCACCTAACATAGTGAAACGTTACCATAATCACTTGCTCACATCTGTGTCTTTATAATAAACAGCAAGCTCCCTGAGGGAGAAGACCACGTTTTCTTCATCACTGTGTCCCTCCTCCCCAACAAGATGCCACAAACCAGTATTATGGAGGCACTTAATAAATGTCTGATTGATGAATGAATGAATGGATTTTCTAGGATCCCCTCCCGGGATCTCCGGGAGTAAGAGATTGTGAACAATGGGTCTGCATAACAGCATCCCTCTATTGTGCTCATCTGAGACGGGTCAGGCAGATGGCTGTGAGGTGCTACCAGCAGTCCAGGCAGAACGCTCTGAGCCAGGAGGTGAAATCAGGCTGAGCCTGGCAGCTTCTCCCTCCTCCGGCCTCTTGAGGTATTTGGCCCCTTGGGCTATTTCCTGGAGAAAGGAACCAAGAGCCTACTGGCTGCACAGGCTTTGGGGGCTGTCCTTGGAGTTCTCTATCCTAGGTACCTAGGGGTCAGCCTGGCCTCTAGGTGTGGCCAGTGGCAACCTGCTCGACAGCTCCAAGCGTGAAGCCACCAGTTCAGCGGAGGACAGGCCGCAACATGGTGACTCACCCCTCTCCTCCCTGCTGGAGCCATGAATAGCTACGCTCCTGTTCTCTGATTTCGGAATAGGGATTTGAAAAGTCTGTCAGACATCTTCTGCAGTTTTTTCAGGAATCCGGTGCTGTCATTTCTGAGCACAAAGAAGGGCCTATCAGAGCACTTTATTTTGCCCTTGTCTCTTCTGACTAGTTGATGAGAACTATGTTCTCAGCTGTAGGACAGAAGCCTCTTCCCTGAGAAAAAGACATATGGAAAATCAAATCCCTAGTTTGCATTCATTTAGAGGGAAGATGCATAGAAAAGGCCAGAGCCTCATTCACAGTAAGCATAAAAATACATGCACAAGGGTGTACACAAATAATGAAATGATGAGATAAATTATGTGATACAGCCCCCAAATTTCAGAATACTATAGAGTTTTTAAAAATGGGTATCTATTAACACTGATAAATAACTCTATAATATACTTTTAAGTGAAAAAGCAAATGATCTAATCTATGTTTTAAAAAAACACCCTATAGATGTATATGTATGCCTGTGTATTTTGTAAAAGCAAATTTCTATAAGAAATATATAAATAAACTATACTGGTGAGAGGTGGGTAGAAGGTAATTTTCATATTTTTATTCATAATTCTATTTTGTTTAAATTTTTATAACCAGCATCTACTTTTTATTTAAAGACCAAAACTGAAGAGGAAATTAAATTAATAGAAAAAGGAAAATGGGCAAAGAAAATGAACAGTTTTTAAAAGAAAACATACAAATTACAACTTACCAAAATGTTTAAATGTCTATTTTAACTAGCTTGAAAGAAAAGCAAATTAAAGCAACATAGAGGTGCTATTTCGGGCACATCAAACTAGAAACTATTCTTTTTTAATACTAGTAAGTAGTCTGGATGAGACTATGGTGAGATAGATAATCACATTCTTTTCCACTGGTGGTGGGAGTTCATAAAATTTACATCGGTATATTAATTCGGAAGAATACAGGCAAAATATATTTGAACCTTAAGAAAGTTTTACTTTTATATTTTTCTCACCAATTCCAATTCTAGAAACTATATAAAGGAAATAATCAGAGATATGATAAAAAATTTGTATATCAAAATACTCATTACTGTGTCATTCATAAAAAACAAAAAAGTAAAAACAACCTACACATTCAACAGTAATGAAATTGTTAAAGGATAATATTATGCAGCAGTTTAGAATCTTGTGCTCAGAGAATATTTAAAGGCATGTTAAAATCTCATTGTATAATTCAGTGAAATCAGGGACAAAACTTATTTAAGGTATGAATTCAATTTGGTAAGCAAACAGAAATCTAGATATGCATATGTATTCACACAATCATAGATAAAAGACTAGAAAAAATAGACAAAAATATTAAAATTTGTTAGAGCTGGGGGTTGCAATCACAGGTGATTTTTATTTCTTTATAATGTTTTACATTTTCCATTTTTTCAGCAATGTTCTTTCTTTCCACTAATAATCAAGAAAAATAGTAAATTTAAACTAAAATAATATCAAAAGTAGAAGGGGAAAACTTCCTAGAGTTCTTTTTGACTAGCATCAAACAAATAAACCATTGGCTATCCGTATGTGATGTACTCTAAGTGAAATATATTTTAAGACAGAAAATTTAAAACGCCGGTAATGTCTACTTGTAATTTTCCATAAGCTTTTAATGTTGAATATATTGGCTTTTTGAATTTGGAATCACATAGTTCAAATAAACATACAGCTGCTTTGAAAAGTCCATAAGTATTTTTACACCAACCAGGGAATTCACATAGATTCAGCTGGGTTGCACCCACTCAGTACAGCCAGTCATATACATAAAGACCTTGTTACAAAGGATCTGTGGTTTCACGGTCCAACTCCAGCTCTGATTCAGCTCTGCACTGAAACAGGATTTAAGGCATCTGTATTTTGGACGCAGAGGATAAAAGAGCTCACTTTATCTCACCACCCTCTCCAGGAAACAAATGCTCCAGATAGCAGCCTGGCACCAGCAAATGCTCCCCGGTTGCTTCACTAATGCCTCATCTTTACATACATGTTACTTTTGCTGAGAGGTTTTCTTTTTTTCAAATGAGCATAGAGAATTCTTGGGGAAAAAAAAATTTTTTTAATGACTACCCTTAAAAAGTATTTCTTAAAAAAATAACTCTATATACTTTATATGGGTGATATTACACAGTCACCATCCTTGATAAGAAAATTCCTGCCAATTTCTTCATCTTTCCTTGGGAAGTCCAGATCATAAGAGAAAAAGTATTCAAGTGAATCTCATTATTTTCTGTCAAAAATTGCTCTCTTCCATATTCAAACACATTTAAGAAACCACAATCAAACTCTCTGGAGACTAGGCAGTCTAGTCCAGATTTGATAAACATTTATACTTTGCACTTCGTTTAAAGTAAACAGAAAGGGCTGATGTTGGCTGGAGATCAGTCTGTATGTGCTAATGAAAACACTCCACATGGTCCAGGTGGTATGTGACAGGCAAGTGTTACTCACACAAATACCTGGGAAAAGACAATGCTCCCACATAGAAGGGGCAGCAAGCTTTGCCCCGTTCAAGTGATTTGTCGATACTTTAAAGGTACCAATATTCAAACTTGGGTTTCTCTAACTAGTCCCAGTGTCTATTTGACTCTCTTTGCTTCTGACTTACAAAGTCATGCCATACTGTAATACCCTCTCACGGAGAATGAAAGATTATTCAGTATTTGGGATAAAATAGACTGTAACTTGAAATTCTCCCTCATTTGGCTCAATTTCCATGTACTTTGGCTTTTTCTTTTTTTTTTTTACCATGGAGTGTTCTTCCTAGAAACTACTATATCAAAGGGACTTTGTAGGAACTCTCATTCCTATTTGTGCATTATTTATCTTAATTTCCAAATTATGTAATCAATTCCAGAATAATCTAAGGAGGAGGCAGGGTAGCTAACCAAGATGTGTATAAAGTCTAACCAGTTGCCAGTGGCCTGTGGCACATCCACATATGTGGCCTGTGTGACACGTCAGCATAGACACTCTTCTCTGGGGCTGTCGAGTCAGTCCGAGGGTCAGCAGAGCACAGGTTCCTTACTCCCCTGGCCTATTCCAAAGCTCTTTGAATATCCTGGGTGCTCTTTGAAATACAGTCTGGCTTCTGTTGCTATGGGGTTATGTAAGTCTAACTTCTTCATCTTGCACTTTCTGACCGCAGTGTTGTAGTGAATCAAATAAAATGGCATTTTGTGAAAGAAATTAGATTTTGGTGCAGTTATGACAGGTCACTTCTTTTTTCTCTAATAATGAGAAACGAAATGGAAATATAACTTTCCAATGACCTCCAGAGGTTCCCCAGAACTTCCATTGTGAATGCTTATTGCCTTGGGCCCCACGTGCAGCCACTGGCTCAGTGACCCACTGCGTGTGGTTATTCTCTAGAACTGACCTGCCTTGCAGGGGAGCTGCTTCAGCGTTACTTGATTCTTAACTGCGCTGTCCTTGGAAGTTTTTTGTAACCTGGGAGGTACAGATGCTCTTCAGTTACCCAAGACCATTATTTGCCAGGTTCGTTACCCCTAGTTCCAGATTGCCAGAATCGATTTAAACCTGATTCTGCCATGACTTTGGACAATATATTAAATTCACTTACAAAGCCTCAGTTTACAGTTTACCTGCAAAATATTGTCAGGTCTAGGGTAAGAGTTAACTGAGATAACGTGTTTAAAATGCTATCACAGAGACATACAAATGGCCAACAAGCACAGGAAAAGATGCTCTGTATCATTAGTCATTAGGGAGATGCAAATCAAAAACCACAGCAAGACATCACTTCACACCACCTAGGAAGGCTAGAATCAAAAAAAATGAAAAGCAGCAAGTGTTGGTGACGATGTGGAAAAATTAGAACCCTTGCATATTGCTGGTGGTAATGGAAAATAGAAACTGAAAAACAGTCTGGCAATTCCTCAATAAGTTAAACTTAGAATTACCATATGACCCATTAATTCAACACCTGAGTATATGCCCAAAAGAACTGGAAACAGGTGCCCAAATAAAGACTTGAACATAAATATGTAAAGCAGTACTATTCCCAATAGGCAAAACATAGGAACGGCCCAAATGTCCATCGCCTGATGAATGGATAAACAAACTGTGGCATATCCAAAAGGCGGAATCTTACTCAGCCACAAAAAAGGAAGGAAGTGCTGATACATGCTACAACATGGATGAAATCTTGAAAATATTATGCTAAGAAAAAGAAGCTAGATCCAAAAGGTTACATATTAAATGAATCAATTTATATGAACTATCGAGAATAGGCAAATCCATAGAGACAGAAAGCCCATTGGTTGCCAGGGACTGGTGGGAGGGGAGATTGGGGAGTATAATGGGTATGGGGTTCCATTTTGGGTGAGGAAAATGTTCTGAAACTAGATAATGGTGATGGTCGCACAGCACTGTGAATACCAAAATGTTACTAATGATAAATTTTACGTTACGTGTATTTTACCACATGAAACTTTGTTATCACATAGTAAGCATTCCATAAACATTAGTTATTATTACTAAATAACTTTTGGCATTTTTATGTATTCTCAGAACAATATTACTTGATGGTTATTATCTAGCAATATTATGCATTGGGCTTTATTCTATTGTTGTCTAACCGATAAATTTTTTCTCTCTCCAGCTAAACTGCTTGCACCATCAGATCGGAATAGGACCTCATTATCTCTCACTAAGCCATCCCTGTACATAGACAGAACTTCCTGTGTAAACTGATCTGGGAGATGCTGAACAGCTTATCTGCCCCAAGGTCTTTACCCCACGGGCCCACTCTGAGCTCTGAAATTCCATATGAGAAGGACTCCGATGTGTAAGGCACTGTGTCTCTACCATTGAACTGCAGGGTTATTATCTGGAAGAGGTAATCCAATGTACCACCAGACCAGAAAATTTAACATCGTAGCATGAATTAAGTCGGTCACCAAAGAAAACATCTGAGGAAATGAGACTTCGGTGGGGGATGACTGAGGTGACCGTTTGGCCTATTAAGGTGATCTTCAGTGAGTGGTTCTGAACCACCAGGGCCTTGGGAGAAAATAGTACTGTGGAGGAGGGCAGCTGAAAGGGAGGAAAGAAATTTCAGAAGCAATTTTCACCTAGTTGAGATTTTACCAAGATCTTGTGTTGTATCCAATGCCATTACTTCTACCCCGATAGAGTGAGCACCCAATATGACAACCAAGGGGCTTCTTTTGAATGAAGAAATGAGTGAATGAATGATGTCTGGAATAGGTTTTAAAAGACCTCCTTCCTCTACCCCTCTCTTTTATCACCAATATAACTAAAGTAATAATAATAGGAGTTAACATTTATAGGGCTTATCATGGGCTAAACCATTTATATGATTATTTCATTCAATCTGCCCATAATCTTATGAGATAGTTACTATTATTATCTCCAATTCACACACACACAAAAGGACACTGAAACTTAGAAAGGTTAAGCAGTTTGCCCAAGTTATAGCCTCGTAGAGTTGGGTCTCTATCCATCCAGAACCTCCACTCTAACCACTCTGCTGACTATTCTAGTCAGTCTTTCACTCTTAGTGGGAACATCAATCAGCATGAGCTAAATGGGTGTCAGAGTATGAGTCAGAGACAACAGAAGCAAAAAGCAATCACGCACACTGTGGGTCGGAGGGCCATTTTGGTCATTTCCCTCTCTGCCCTTGCCAGTCTCCCATACTTCCCACCCAAGCCTGGGAGCTGGAATTGTTAATATCAAGGCAAGATCACTGTAGCCCCTATGAGGAGAGCATATCAAGCGCTAATTCCAGGTGCACTGGCATTCTCCCTTTGTGGAAAACAAAATTAAACAAAAAGGCGTATTGAAATAATGGATGCAACTTACAACTCTTATTGGCCGTTCATTAGGTGATGTTCGTTGCAAGTGCTATGTTTAGCTTGTGTGGAATATCCACAGCCCATTTTGTTTCTTTTATTTTGTCTCAGCATATTTACCAAATGGCCATTCATGAGTTTTAGTAACACATCTGCTAAGTCAGCTAGCTATATTTATTCAGTGACTTCTCAGGATAGCCCCTGACCAGCAACTTCAGACAATTCAGATCCCTGGGTTGGATATTTCTTAGCATTGGCATTAACCATTGTATAAATTGGTCCAGTTCTCCTTATAGTTGTGCAGATTTGTTTATCGCATTTATGTGCTTCGAAGTCAAGTAAGACTTCGGATCTAAAACATCTGGGTGTGGAGTGTCATATAACCAAATCATCTGGTGATATTTGGAATTTTTCACTCTCTGAGTCTATTTAACAATCACTTTTCTTTTTCTATATCTCATTCTCTCCAAGGGCTCAAAATCTCAGCGTGGCTTTTATCTAGAATTGCCATTGTTTCCTTGACATGTAGAATTTTCCTTTCACAGCTAAGGAATTGCTAGGCTATAGCGTTTCATCCAGGTGATTGTAAAACCTTTATCTCTTCCATGCCGTGATGCTCTCCAGAGGCAGTGAGCAGGAAATGTTTTAGGATTTAAGTGCAAGAGTGGTGTGACCAGGAGCAGCTGTCCCTTTCTGACTTGAGCAGAGGCACACAGTGACTGGGGACAAGTTACAACCCTGTCTATGCACATGTGGTAACGTGTTACTACAAACACCCGACAATCCTCTGCTCCCCCCTCACTACACACACAAACCCACATGCTGGCAAATGGCTAAATCGATGCAACCAGATGGGTAAGTGGCCTGAGAGTTGCTGAGACCATATGATGCAATTAGAGATTTGATTTGATGGAGATGTTAATTACTTTGCGTTCAGATAAACACTATAATGTGTCCGGGAGGGAACTGTTATTTGGAGTTGACTCCTGTTTTAGAGCACAGAATGGCAGGAGGCTACTCTGGTTGGTTGCTTTAGGATCTACCCTCTCAACAAGGCTTCCTGAAAAGATAATTAAAGGACTCCCAGCTCAGCTAAGCACATAATGTTTACATCAAGCAGACAGTACCAACAACAAAAAAATACTTCTCAATATTTGTGTTTTGGTTTCTGAGCTTCTGCAGGAATCATATAAAGCAGGTTAAACATATGTGTCTGTTAGCTCACAGTGTGCGTGTTGAACCTCTCTTCCTTACAAAGTAGGTAGCTATCTGGGTAACGATTCAACAGTGTTACTTACTGAATGGCTGCTACGTTTTCAAGACTGTGCTGTGTGCTCTGGCAATAAAGATGTTATTACTCCCTTCAAGGAAATTACAGTCAAGAGTGAAAATGCAAGAGAGGGAGGGTCAGACTCTAACCAAGAGGCCAACTCAAGAGTCATTTCTTTCTTTTTTCCCAGCAGAATTCCAATTTTGTTTGGGTAGCAATGTGCCCTGCCCCAAGTGATGAATTATCTAAGCCAATCATGGCATCCCTTTTCTCCTTTCCCAGACACTCCTTTTGCTAGCCTCTCCAACTAGGGTTGACATATTTGCCATTGATACTTTCTTCCACTTGGGACACTGAAGTGAGGATGTAATGACTGGAGCTATAGCAGCTATATTGTGATGGTGAGGTAAAAAGCACAGAGATGAACATCCAACAGGCTGAGAATGGTGAAACCAAAGGGTAGAAAGACATTTATAGGTTGTTGATGAAACTTTGGAAGCAGAAAATAAATATCCCTAGGGTTTAACCTTCCATTAATGTGGTCTTCTATGACATGTAACTGAAGGCTTTCTAAACTGTTATAACATATATCCATAAACTATTAATCAAGCAATAGATAGTTCTAAAATCTGTGATGTTGACTACTAGAGAAAGGATAATTAAAACAGAAATATTTATCAAACACTTACTATGTGTCAGATATTCTGCTTGATGTCATTAGACATACACATTGAAAAAGCACAACAGACACTACCTCTGCTGCAGTGGAAGAGGTAGAATGTGAGCTGGGCCCTGAAGAGTGGTTAGAATTGAGACAGGTAGAAGATAAGAAAGGGGATCTTTCCAGGGAAGAAAAGCAACCCAAACGAAGGTAAGGTGGTATGAAAAGTCTTGACTTCCTCCGGAGACAGTAAGTAGGTCTCTGAAAGGAGAGGTGAAGCATTGGAGAGCAAAGAGAAGTCAAGTTGGGTGGGTGGGGCTTGATTACTGAAGGTCATGATAGTCAGACAGAGGAGTTTGGGTCTGATCATCAGGTAATTGGGGAACCACTGAAGGCCAAAGAAGGACCATGAAGAAAATGATTGCAAAATTAAATGCAGAATGGAATGGAGGGGATAGAGTCTGGGAATAGACGGGCCAGTTAAAAAACTGTTACAGAGATAATAATATTAATGTAACACTACAAGAACATCAGCTAATGTTTATAGAGCATTTGTTATGTGCCAGACTCTCTTCTAAGTGCTCTCCATACAGTAACACATCTAATCCTCAAATGACTCTGTGAGATAGGTATGAACACTTTTACTAATAAGGATCTGAGGCCCTGAGAGTTTGCCTAACTTGCCAAAAGTAATAATTAAGGCAGAGCAGTAGTACAGTAATTAAGTCGTAATATAGATATGAGGGCTTAGACTAGGGTGATGTACCAGGGAAAAGAAAAAAGCCAGTCTAGTAAGCTCTGTAATCTTAGCAGCGCCCTTCCTGCCCCCAGAGTCATCAACAGATGCTCATAAAAGTTCCTTTGCACTACATCCATACTTCTAGAACCCTTTGTACACTTTGCTTCTCAGACTTGCTTGTTCCATCTTGCAGGTTATATGCTATAAAACCTTCCCCATATTTCTCACCGTTGTTCTCAGTCCTCTCCAATGGACTTTCTGCTTTGACCTCTCACTGATTCACGGATCATGAACCCCAAATGCCCGGTGCTCTGATCACACAGTGCATGGCCAACCCCCTTCCCATTCCCAGGCCCAAGCTGCCTTCATTCTTAGAGCCCCAGGCCTCCAGCTTGCCCTGCAGGAAGAGCAGGCAGGATGAATATGAGGGACATTTATCCCGGAAGAATTGGTCTTCTGAAGGTTGGGTTGTTGACTAATTGAATGAAAGGGTAATGTTCTAGACACCAATATCTCCAGTCTCAAGAGGAGAAGAATAGTGTTACCACCCACAGAAGATAAGACGTGAAAGAGGTCCATGATAAGATCAATCTGGATATAAAATGATAGACCTGTAGCCTAATAGTGTCAGAAGGTATCGATAGTAGAGGGTTACTGAGCCAAATCCTCTGATGTTGGGTTTGTGTGGAACATTCAGGCAGAAGGGTCCTGGGGAGTTAGTAGCTAGGATGAAGCAGCCCAGTATGAAGTCTGAAGCTCAAGATGCTGGTTTGGGAGTCAAAACATAGTCATGGGAGTGAAAAGTGAACAGAGACTGGGTAGAGCGAGCAGATATCAAGAGAAGAGTCTTAAGGGCTCAGGGGACAAAAGCCCAAATAGGAGGCATGAAAGTAAATAGGAACCAAAGGACCAAAAATGGAGACTGAGAAGGAATAGAAGAGTAGAGGGAGAAGCTGGTCACCAGGGCCAAAGAATTCAAGAAGTGAAGAGAGTTTCTAGGAGTTTTTTACCTGATTCAGTCTCAGAGGACTCAAAGTGCAACTGAAAAATATATTTTCTTAGAAGGGTCTCCAAACCTTTAGAGTTAGATCCTGCTTTAAAATCGATATATTTTCAGATTATGCCCATTGATTTTTATCCATTTGCTTTCTAAAGGACATCTTGGTTGCTTCCAAGTTTTGGCAATTACAAATAAAGCTGCTATAAATATCAATGTGAGATTTTTGTGTGGACGTAAGTTTTCAACTCCTTTGGGTAAATACCAAGGAGCACAGTTGCTGGACCATATGGTAAGAGTATGTTGAGTTTTGTAAGAAATCAGTAATCTGTCTTCCAAAACGACTGTACCATTTTGCAATCTCATGAGCAATGAATGAGCATTCCTGTTGCTCCACATCCTCACCAGCATTTGGTGTTATCAGTGTTCTGGGTTTTGGACCATTCTAATAGATGTGTAGTGGCATCCCATTATTGTTTTGATTTGCGTTTCCCTCATGATATATGATGTAGAGTATCTTTTCATATGCTTACTTGGATATATACATCTTTATATTTTATTTGGTGGGCTATCAATTAAGATCTTCAGACTTTTTTAGTCTGTGTGTTCTTTTGTTGAGTTTTAAGAGTTCTTCATATACTTTGGATAACAGTCCCTTATCAGATACATCTTTTACAAGTATTTTCTCCATGTACCGTTGTTCAGAATCTCCAATTTTATCTCATCCCTGCCATACTCTACTATAATTTTTCTTTGACAATCAAAAATGATTTTTCCCTAGAACTATGTTATGCAATATAGTAGCCACTAGCCACCTGTAGGTATTTTAATTTAAATTAAGTAAAATTAAATAAAATTTTAAATTAAGTTCCTCCATTGCACCAGCTATACTTCAAATGCCATGTGTAGCTAGTGGCTACTGCACTGGGCAGAGCAGATATAGAACATTTCCATCATCACAGATAGTTCCATTGGACAGTTATGTTCTGTAGATTCAAGGGATTATAGTTTTACAGGATAAGATCATGCTACATTTTCTATCTGCAGATCATAAAGTCTCTACATAATGCCAGAACAATCTGATACTTTTGTTCTTTTGCTCCTGTCATTAATTAAAATTTCTGCCTAAATGGATCACTGTTAGACATAGTTAAGGTAATTTGCCACTATTCCCAGATGCTTCCAGCAGTTACGAATGTCTATCAAGTTGCTATTACCTTTCAGAATTTTTAATTCATATTTAAGGATCTGGATTTCCTATGTATTCCTTGAGTCTCAAGGTCCAGTTGAGGATGTAAAAGGAGAACCTGAGTTCACTAGGAAATCAAGACTTGGTGCTCATCCTTTTGTCTGACTTGGATATCAGAGCATTTCATAGGGACAGTATGCCTGAGTATAAATAGCCTACAGTCTCTGTGTTAAGTACATACCTAAGAGCCACTGTCTACTAGACCATAGCCTAAGACATGTGGAGCAGATCAAATTAACAAGAGCATTAAATAAGTAATTGATGTAGCTTCAACTAAATAACCAAGCATAGTAAATAAATAAACCCTAAATTGGCAGGATGTTCTTGTCTATTCTAAATCCAATCAATGTTGGCTGAATACCAGTCTTCTTGATGCAATTAAAACACAGTAGTGCGCATATGTTGTCCTCTAAGTAATATTTTTTTTTACAGGAATGCATGCTATTCGCCAAGGATGAGTCAATGTCATGCTTGAATTGTGCAGGGTTGTAACTGCAACTTTGATAACTTTGCTGTATTTTGCTTTTCCATCGTAATCGTAATCTATATGTTTAACTACTTCCGACCTTTATGATGTTTTCTCCAAAGATATAGAAGAGACATGCATACGAAGCCTAGGGATAAATATTTACAAGTTTCATTTTCCTGGTCCTATGCTCATGCCTTTCTCTTTTACACGCACATGCACACACACACACACACACACATCCACAGGTGCACTCACACCCTGGAGCTTTAGCTGGGAAGAAAACCTTACAATAAATCCACTTCCAATGTAACAGCAGCTTTTCATACTTCCCATTGCATAGACCAGAGAAAAATCTCAGTATTTCTGCTGTCTTCTGAACTTGGTGAGGATTACTGAGCCATGAGTGTAGGAAGACATTTTCCATCCTTCTTCTCTTATCCACCTATCTTCCAGAATGCTCAGAAAAGGAGTGTTATGCTTATTTTTCTGTTTAAAAATCATCCAGTGTTTCCTGTGAGTCATCAGCCGGAGGAGTAATATGACTCCACCTTATGGCTGAGTAAACACACAGAGATCTGATTTCAGGCTAGGGACAAATTTCAAAATGCAAATATAAATCACATAGCTGATCCGTTTTTTTCCTCTTCTAAGCAATCGTACCAGGCATCCAACAAGAGAGTGAAAATCACACTTCTTACTTGAGTACATGATTCCCCACTTTTCATCACCTCTTTTTTTGTTGTTAAAAGCATTTCTTTCTTGAATGTTTTTTCTCCCAACTTGGGTCATCTTTATAATTGATTTTTCAAGGTTAAGTAATTTTGATTATTACTGTTTGGGTAATGAATGAGGGAGTTTCAGGGCAAAGCATCAAGGAACAGTTCTAAGAAACAGTTTAACACGGGAAGAACTGGGGGCAAACCAGAAGACATGCAAAAAAAATCCATATTTCTAACTATGTGGGCATATGGCTCAGAGGTAGGTGACTAGAAACAGGATACAAGGGCAGGAAGAAATGGTCAAAATGTTCTTTTCACCATCTAATCCCATGAGGGTTTATTTCATTACCTGGCACTTTTCATTCCTGAGAAAGGGGTACAGGTCATAACCTATGGCCACAATGTAGCAAGAACACTAGAAAAGAGAAACACCTATCTACTCATTTGGCCATTTGGCCAAGTTAGGAACTTTTATGTGAAAGGAAGGAAAGAATGAGACAATTAGAAGGTGGGTAAGAATGGAAACACATACAACTTAGAGGAGAGTTGGGTGACCTGGAACAGACTTCTTATTCCAAATCCTGCCATCTCCTTGACGATGTGGAATCAGTGCTGCCCCTTGTTGAACAATTGACTCAGTTTATGACCAAGGATAAGCCACGTGATCTCTCTCTGGACTGCAAATCTCCGTGCCTCATAAATTAAGGATTTGGAGACCCACAGAACTTCAGGGTTTTGTGAAGATAGAGTAAGAAGAATGACCATCAGGTCCAATAATAACAACCATTTTACTTCGAGGGCTGAAAGAGAGACTTCCCAGAAGGCATCTTGATATCCTGGATCAATGATATATACTCAGTGCACTTGGCTTCTCGCACACACTCTTTCCCACTAACTCATAATCCACTACTCTGTGCAAGACCTTGTGATGACCCTGATCATCAGAGCAGCTTGAAACAGGCAGCCTGGATTCTCTTCCTGGGCATTTGCTTCTGTGGAACCCTCATAATAACCAATGTGATGAAGTCTATTTGTAGGATAATTTGATCTTTCATTATTATCAAGAGAAAATGATGTTTGGATGTAAAGATTTAGAGACAAACTAATGTCCTTTAGAGTGAAAGGTAGGGTGGGGGAGAGGTGTAGCAGATGCTGGTGCCTGCACACTGGCTGGGCTTCCAGCTGCCAGCGACTGCACCAAGGACTTTCTCTTGCTACTGGAGCCCACTCTGCCTCACAGAGGGCAGGCTTGACCCATGGCAGAATCGTTGCCCCTCCCCCGAGCAGCCCTCATTTGATGACTAAAGCAACAACTGATGGGAGTTGATGTGTCAATGTCCCAACTCCCTCACCCTTCTTGGATGCATGGTCTCCATTGGCTTTCAGGGTTTCCCCAGGGAAATTAGACTCCACTCATACGAGGTGATAACTGGCTTCTTAATGTGCCCTTTATTGGTTGCCTCCTTCCTGTCTCTCTTCCCCACTCTCTTCTGGTCACATCCTTCTCCTCCCAAACAAACTATTTGCTTTTCAAGTCTTATCTCAGTGTCTGCTTCTGTGGGACGCCAAAGTAAGATACAAGGTCACTGGAAATTTGACTTATTATATATTAGTTTTATCTTAAAGGAAGCATTTTAAAAATGCCTGTGCTGGGTGTTCTTAAGTACTTCACAGGTTTAAATCTCATCAACCCTTTCAAAACTTTCTGAGTTGAGATACTCAGTAAAATTTGTGTATTTGAATTTTCTGCAAGAGTAGAAGATAAATGCTTTCAATCTTTTCTTTCCTTTTTATTTTAAATGAGTTAAACTTTAAAGTGGATAAATCCCTAACAATATTTAGGTTTTTAACTTAGTTGTAAAACTCTATATAATATGAGATCACCAGGGAGACAAAAATGATATATAATTATCTCATTATTTCACATTGATTCTCAGTTCTAATTCATTTATGCATGGGTTTCTCTTATTAAAACTGAAGTACTGGTAATAGCTACCACCTACTTTTATGGAATTTTCAGTTTTATTGATATTTTCGTAATAAAACTCATCTCTATTATTCTGTTTTTATGATAACAAAATGACCTAAAATACATTAAAATGCACTGTGATATAACAGCATAGGATAAAAACGAAGTTTCTTCATGAAGACATGAAATTTAAAATCAGATTGCCTGGGTTTAGATCCTGGTTAATGATACTTTCAAACTGAGTAATCTTGAGCTATTTACTTAAACTTTCTGTGCCTTGGTTTCTTTATCTGCGAAATCAGGGTCATAACTGTTCCAAATATATAAGGTTTCTGTGTGGATCGATGAAACTGTAATTCCAGAGCACTTCCAGATGCCTGGCACGTGGTAAGAACTCAATACATGGCAGTGATTTACTCTCATTGTTATCACTCCTCCATCTGGATCATGTGAGGTCAGCCTCCAGCTCCTTGCAAGAGCATTTTTCTTATTCAGAGCTGGGTTATCCCCTGAGAAAATGTGAACAACTGTGGATCAAAATGCTTCTGTTAGAGTGTAACTGTGTTTTTGTGAGTAAATTGGAGGTTCTCTATCCTTTCCCTTCTTCCCCCACCATTGATCACAGATTTGACCAAGAAATGAAAGACAATCACATGATTAAAGGACAAGACATCTTCCTGAAATTCAAGACATCTTTCCCGAGTCTCTGCAGGAATGGTGCAGGATGAGAATAGTTAATTTAGTCAGTCATCTTTCCCCCACTACATATTCTTTCCTTGTAGCTCAGCAGTGACAGGGCAACTGGATAATCACCGTCCACAGTCAGACCTCCCCCTCCTCCTCCCCTCCCCCCCCACTGCTTTGCCATTGTTTTAGACTTTGTTACTCATTATGTAATGTGTTGCCTTTCAAATGGGTACCCCTTTTGTGAGTCATCTATTGACTTGATTTGCCTGTGTTTTTTCATCTTTTGATTCTTTGGATGGCAGATGGTAGTGTTTGACAGATTTTCTCATTTTAATGAAGGACCACACAATTAGAGTGTTGTACATATGTCATTATCTTATACATCTTAGTGGTTTCCCCCTTATTTCCCCATGTTTCAAGTCTTCCTGGAAACGTCATAGGTATTAGGCTTGTAAACTCAATTTAGGCAAACAAGGTTGAACTTGAGAAACATGTATAGAATTTTCCTCAATGTTCTAAAAATAATCCTTTAATTTTTTCATCTGCACATATTAAATAAGTAGCCATTATGTAACCAGCGCTGTCTGAGAATTCAAAGGAGAAGGAGAAAGAGAAGAAGGAGGAGGAAAAGCAGGAGAAGAAGAAGAAGAGCAGACGTTTCTAACCCTCCATAAATTTATAGTCTTTGGGGGGAGATGATACCTAATTAGAGGTCAATAAATAATTATATAGCACAAGTGCATAGCACGCTAACAATCCCTGCCCCCCACGGAGGCTTGGACTCAACTCGTAACAGAGTTTCTCCCTTCTCTCAGTCTGTGGGCTGATGTGTGAGACCTCCATAAAGAAATCATTTCTAAAAATTCTGATTCTGGTACTGAATCTCTGGGAAATATGAGGAGTCATTATTTCTCCCACATTCCCTTCTCCCTCTTCCCCAAGATACAGACTAGAAGTGAAGTAGAAATCCAGAAAAGGGTGACAGAACTGCATTCTGGAGGATCCGTGCTCAAATTCTCCTGCGTGGGCCTGTAACCTTGTCAATCACACAAGCGACAATTTTTCCTCACTGTTGGGAAATGAATGGGATTAGCCAATGTGATTGTTCTTTATTGCAATGAGGAATGGTGAGTGCCTTTTCAGGAAGATAAATTTCACAAACTGTAACAAGTGGAACAAGCTGTTTCTCTTTGCTGTTTTTTGGGTCACTTTTAGAAACCAGATTGGGGCCTACCGACTGAACTGTCCTCAAATGAAGACATGGAGCTAGTGTGTAGCACAGTGACCTGCCATTTTTGTCACAAAAGAGGCAAAAAACATAGAACGCCACCTCTCCCTGTGAGGCAATAGCCTGTATGTGCAGAGAACTCTGGGTCCTCATCTCCCAAAATAGAGGTTCAGATTTGCTTGGGCATTTGGGCGGAAAAAAAAATCTCACCAACAGAGGACCAAAAACCTGTATGGGTAATGCCAAAATGTTGTATACTATTGTTCTCAGTAGAGAATAAACAAAGGAGTGGTAGAGAAATTAACTGGCCTCAAAGTGTCTTGGAGTCCTCAAACTTCTGTCTCCATTGCTTAACTTAGAAGAACCAAAATTAGGCCCAGTTCAGAGAAGGGAGTTGTTGCTGATTTGGCCAAGTGATTAAAATAAATGTTGACTGGCCTATTTAGGGACACTTTAAAGGAAGATGTGCTTTATGAACTAAACTCTGAAAGATGGGTAAGATTTGAATACTCAAAATACACTATTGGGGTTAAGTTCAAAGCTTATAAACAGATGGAAATGGGAATTTATACTGAGAGAGAGTTAAGGAAGCCTTTTCAATGAATTGCCCTGGTGATAGCCTGAGGTCTAAAATGTGACAAAGAGGATCTCATCAAAATTACTCCAAAATTTATATCCTTGAGACCAACGTGGAGTCAGTTGAGAAGGGTGAGGATGAAGTAGGTTTTGAACATCTCATTTTAAGGTGCTGATGTGACTTTGAAGCAGCCTGTCCTTCAGAGGGGTGGAAAAATGAAATTGGAGCAAACTGAAAGGGTAAGATGGGAATTAGAGATTAAGAGATCACCCCTGTGGAGGTACCAGCTGCAAAACCGTAAGAGATGAGGGTTCTCTTTGGAGTTCACAGAGCAATGAGTACAGAGGGCAGATAAAAGGATGGTAGGGATCCATATGATGTGGGAAGTGAAGGAAGAGACAAGCCAGAATAGGGCAGAAAAAGAAGACTGCAAGGCTGAAGGACAAATGGGGAACCAAGGAGTCACCAAAAACTAAAAGGGAAGGGGGAGTTTCAAGGAGCATGTGATAATAGCCTAAAGGGTTATAAGATCAAGTCGAATGGAAACCAAGGAAAAGCTACTGAATGTTATCACATTTGTGGGAGCAATTTCAGTACTGATAGGGCAAAAAGTCTGAACATGGGGAAGTGAAGCAATGAGAGGATATAAAGAAAGAGGTGACCAGAGGTTGGGCAGGAAAGGAAGGGAAAAGATGAAAAGAAAAGGTGAATTTTAGGTGAAGCTGATACAGCTTGAGCTTCACTGCCCCTTACTTACAAGGATCTCTTCCAAGGCCCTGGGAGGAATGCTAGCAATGGACCCATATGGTTGTACGTTTTGTAAATCTTGCAAGAGCAAGATATTTTTACTGCAATTTGTTGTAAGACCATTTTCTTTCCTCTTTAACTTCTCCTCCTCAGTACGGGATGCAAATTAAGGGGGAGTTGAATTGGAGATCCATTTAGTTTGGGTTTATTGGAATTTATTACAAAGTCACAACTGAGTAGAGTTAAATTACTGCTGGTTGACCGGATATAAGAATAGCTTTCAGAAATAGCTTCTGCCCACACTATGCAACATCATGATACGAGGACATCAACACAAAAATAGGTCAAGTGTTGCCAGTATCCTTTCAAAATGATATTTAAAATTTGTCACTTAGAGAAAACTTGAAACTCCCCCAAATCTTGTAACTCACGTAGGAAAGAAACTTGATAAAAACTCCTCTAAAATTGGCAACAATTCTACAATTTAACATGCCCTTCCCAAGAACAAGTTATGACCCCCCAAAAAAGTTTTCCCAGACTAAATAGAATTAAAAACCAAAGTTCCATCAACGTACTAGAAGAAAATCTGAATTATTTTCTTTTTCTCAGTATAGAAAAATGCTATTACAAAATTTGTTGTCATATGAGGAGGCTAACAAAAAGTATGTTGTTTCATCTGGATTTTTAAATCAGCTTTTTAAAAAATGTGTAACTTGTTATGATTTATTTTCTCCTTCCAAATATATATTTACTTTTAAAACTAATTTTGTATTCTTAAGCTTCGTACCACCCCAAACCACAATACCCTCATGATGTACCCAGGTTTTATTGTTTTGTTGTTTTGAGGGTAGAGGGTGGATTTGAAGTGAAATAATAGCCTACTTACTAACTGTGACAAGCAGTATTTCCTGATTTCATTTTTGTAACAACCATTCAAATTAAATATTATTATACCTGTTGTATAAGTGATGGAACTGAGCTTTAGTTTCCAAGGTCATTCTGCTAGTAAGTGGGAGAGCTGGATTTAAAGGCAGATCAGTCCAATTTAAGAGCTTATGCCCTTTCCATTATAACTACGAGGTAAACTGGAAATGTGGATAGCTAGAACAAAAATGGGGATTTTAAGCACCATGATTCATTAATAAAATGTAGTGTTGACTATTTGCAGAAAACTCTTCTGTTTCTTTTTCTTTTTTTCCCTACTAATTGATAATTCCCATGCAAATACACGGGCTTCTCATGCCATCTCAAAACAACAGTGTATGCCTCTAATATTTAAATATTCTACGATTCTGGCCACATACCATATTGCATTACACTTATCAGTCTATAATAAATACAACACCATCACACTGATAAAAGCAAATATAGGAATTGCTATTAAGAAACCTCAGAGAAGGAGGCAATAAATGTGCTAATAAAGTCAAAAACTGGAAAGCTCGTTGAATATCTTTCATTATAGCAAATGTTCTGTTCATAGTCAATGTGAAGTATGCTAATTTGGATTTCCTGGCTTGTTTCCATCTTAGTCAGTAGGCATCTGTCAATTCTCCGAGGCAAGATGGCCACTGGCTGACTCCCAGGTGCTTATGTAACAGGAAGAAAACAGCTCAAGCAGATACATGCCCTTCCCAAATAAGAATTTCTATTGTATGCAATATATTCCCTCCAAGATCTTCCATTATATTAAATGCTTCGACCTTACAATGGTACTTTTAGTACTTCATGAGTTTGATATTAGAATATTTCATGAAAGTGGATGTGATTATTCTTTGGGGGTTGTTTAGCATCTAGAGAAAGGACAGGTTAAAAATCTGTGATTAAATTTTATTGGTTTATTCAAATGGCAACCAGGACACCATAGTGTGATATTTTTAATCATGGTTTTATTTGTAGAGTCTGAACACACCTAGATGATGGGAAATGGCCTATGACAGACAGGCAAGAACTTTGTAGGAGGTAATTATTACGGGATTACAACCAATTCTTTCCTGAGATGGACTACATGTGAATTTCTGGGGAACTGAATCATCTTACAGTATTTTATGTTTCCTGTGCTAATCTATATAACATCCATTTTTAGCATGAATTTGTCATTAGGGTGTTTCTGAAAGCTTATGGGCTTTTAAAATAACTCATTTCCACTAATATCTTTTACAAGATAGAGATATTACCAAAGTGCTGCTCTGAGAAATGATCTAAATGCAGTGTCTATTTGTAGCTGATTAAATGCAGAAACTTGATCTGGGTGTCTATATGGCAAATTCGTCAACTGCTCTTGGCTTATACCTTAATATAGAATTGTGATGCAGACGACTAAAGCTTTTGTAGTAAGCGGAATGCTATCTGTCTTGATTTTGATATGTTTCATTAGCATAAGGGAGAGGTACCTTACTAATATTATTTTGATGATGTTTAAAAATTTGTTTTCTGTGTATACAAGAAAATAATAAAACTTAGATTACGCTATAGCAGTGTACTTGGTTTGGTGTGAATCCAAATATAGTTTTGACAGTGTTGTTTCCTTTTTTCTCAACTTGAGTTGAATTTTATTTAAATTGTGATTACACGTTGTCAGGCACTATTCTGACCAAATCAACTGTTTAGCTTGGTATCAACTAGGTACCCACAGAGCTCATTTTGTGACGTTAGGGACTTTAATAAAACCAAAAAAGAGCAAGCTAAAAATATTCACTAGGCTGTAACCCTAGCATTTACATACTGCCCAGAGCCTACTAGGTACTAATAACTATTATTTAAACAAATGACTTAAGGGTGAAGTTATAATTCAACTGCATCTACTTGATAATCATGGTGAGGTAAAAGCAAACCCAGAGAACCAACGGAAATATGTGTGTATGGAATGTAGATTAATTTGTAGAATAACGTATGAACCCTGTTTCTTAATTTTTCATCCTTCAATTGTGCTTTTTAATACTGCATCCTGGAGAGCAGGATGGGGTCTGAAGACACAGTTGAACACAGAAATGTGAGCATTACTAGGAGGACTGAGGAACCTACCAGAAAGCGGAATTTTAAAATAGATCAATATTCTCTTTCTGCCCAGGTAATGTAGCACATAGGTTTAGCTATGGTCAAAGAGATGGACTTAGTCATCTTTCAAGGAAGCTTTCATGTCACTGATTCTTATCCTAGCTTTGCTTCACTTAGCAGAGTATGTCTCTTGTGTTAATTTTAAGGAAGAACTGGAAATCGTTACTCAGAATCCACAACCATTTTAGTATAGCTTAATAAAAAAAACCTTAGGCATATAGAGATATTTAAATCCATATATAAATATTATACTTTTATATTATATGATATAAATTTAATATTAACAATGAGAAAAATGTGAACCATGATTTCCTATGCCAAACTGAAGGATATAGTAAAGATTCTGATAGAGTCTATTTGTAACTGCATTGTCTTATCAGAAACAAGAAGTGCCTATCTTGCAATTAGGCATTCCTTCCTGTTTTGAGGACCAGAAACCTGCTATCACGTACTGCGTTCCGGTCAGCCAAGAGAATGTAAACATCATAAACAAAAGGTAATGTTCGAAGAGCATTCTGCTATGGCCCTTATTTGTCTGAATTATGTGAACAAGTATCTAGTGCTCGGAGTTTTTTGTTTTTTGAAGTATAGTTGATTTAAAATGCCATGTTAGTTTCAGGTGTACAGATTCAGTTGTACATACATATATATATATTCTTTTTCAGATTCTTTTCTCTTATAGGTTATAACAAAATATTGAGTATAGTTCCCTGTGCTATACAGTAGGTCCTTGCTGGCTATCTATTTTATATATAGTAGTGCTTATGTGTTAATCCCAACTCTCAAGGGCAACTCTCACCCTGCCCTTTCCCCTTTGGTAACCATAAGTTTGTTTTCTTTGTCTGTGGGTCCATTTTTGTTTGTAAATAAGTTCATTTGTATCTTTTTTTTTAGATTCCACATAAAAGTGGTATCATATGATATTTGCCTTTGTCTGGTTTACTTCTTTTAGTGTGATAATCTCTAGGTCCATCCATGTCATTGCAAATGGCATTATTTCATTTTTTTGGGGGGGCTGAGTATTACATCTTCTTTATCCATTCATCTGTCAATGGACATTTAGGTTGCTTCCATGTATTGGCTATTGTAAATAGTGCTGCTATGAACATAGGGGTGCATGTATCTCTTCAAATTGGAGTTTTCTCTGAATCTATGCCCAGGAGTAGGATTGCTGGGTCATATGGTAACTCTATTTTTAGCTTTTTAAGGAACCTCCGTACTGTTTTCCATAGTGGCTACACCAATTTACATTCCCACCAACAGTGTAGGAGGGTTCCTTTCTAGTGCTCAGTTTTAACAGGCTTAAAATGATCTACTGAGATGAGGACAGAACTTTAACATAAATAAAATAAATAACATAAATATTATTTGTTTTATTTATGTTAACATAATAATAAATGTTATTATTTAAAATAACATAAATGTTAAAGTACCCTAAGTTTGTCACAGATTTTCAAGAACCTTGAAAAATAGGTTTTCTACTTGTGAACAATGCAATTTCATAAGTAACATCAACTCATGAACCAACCAACGAAGAAATATTTGGCCAACCTCCCAAGTTGACAGGTGAGCAAGTGACCTTTCTGGAGGTCCAGACTGTCATTGGCTTGCCCAGTCTCTCAGCTGGCTGGTGAAAGATTACAGACTAGAATCAGATCTCTCACCTTTCGGTCCTCTCTGCTTTGCAAAATTGTATAACCTCATACCTGCACTGCTGTTTCCTTTCTTAAAAAACCGACAGAAATAAATATGTGCTATCTTAAAGGTGAATGGACTAGAAATTTCCCATGCTGGCCTGTCTCTGACCCCTTAACATTATTGGCAGAACATGGGTATTTCCCACAATGGCGGGATATTGCCCCCTCCTAGAAGAGATCTATTTAGGTTTCTAATTAAATGATTTGACCTGTAAAGGAACAGTTGTGTGTAGCGGATTGTTAATATTTATAATGTGCATAGTGGCTCAGGAAAAACTAATCATAACATCTAGTACAAGTTCAGGTACACAAGCCATGCTCTGTAAATATTTGACTATAAGGGTGTTTAAAATCTATTTGAAACGTTCTCAAAGTGAACACAAACACGGTTATGCTACATGATTCACACCTTCTCTCCTTCAGACAAACGCTTATGTAGAAATCTATCTTCTGGGTTGTCTTGGGTGAAGTGCTCATTAGAAGAAATGGCATGAGTTGTACATCTCCTTGCCCTTTCCAGACCTAAGCTTCTTTTACTCAAAAAATTATCCAGCTTTTTTTTTTATCGTGACTATTGTGTCATAGTATATTTTAAACTAATTTCTGCCTCTCCTTGTCATGCCCCACCCTCCCCAAAATGGTGGGAGAGATGAAAACAGCACTGTTTGTAATTCAAGTAGACCCCACTAGAGTGCACCATATGATCCAAAAAGCTATTTAACAAGTCTTTAAAGTCTCAGAATGGAATCACAACTCTAATCATCCAGGAACAATTTCTGAACACTTAAGTAAATATGTGCTTTGAAAAATAGTAGCTTGGAAAACTATTAAGAACAAGACCATAGAATTTATATTTACTACATTTATAACTTCTGCACCACGTGAGTTGGCTCCAGGGAATGCTAATGTTACATTTTTCAAAGGTAAAAATCATTTTAACATTTCTGTGTCAATAATAAACAAGCACAGACTACTTTCTTGAATGTGGCATATGACAGAATCTTACACTAAGAGTTTGACGGGCCATCTACTTTATGTTCTGGTAAAATGATGAGAAGAGGTTACCGGTTTTAAAACAAAGAGAAAACAAAAGCAAGTGCCAGAAAACCTGGGCGTTGGAACAGAAATGGTGGAAGGAGAAAGCATCTGATGGAACACGGCATTAAAACTTGGTCTGTGGATATAGATGGTCTTGAATGAGAAGACAAATGCTCCTAGAGCCCTTGAGGGAAAAGGTAATGAAAATGAAAAACCCAGCTGTGTGGACAATAGAGGGTTGTGAGCGATGGGCGGGGCCCAGGAGGAGCAGAGGCTGGGATCACCCTGGAACACAGGATCATCGCATGGGCTCCTAGAAACCTGGGGTCACTCTAATTGTCAAAACGACAAGTTGATATTGGGGAATACGTCAGGACAGGAAAAAGGAGAGAGCCATTTGACATTTGAACTTATAATGCAAGACAAGGACTGGCTGCTATAAAGCCCAACCCAAGAGGTCTTTACATTGCTGGTGCTTCCATCAAATAACTGAAAGGCTGCCCAGGAGGCCAGTCACACGCCTGGAAGCTGCTGCTGGGGAACAGGCAGAGTGTGGTCAAGACACAAAAGGAAATGAAATTAAGTTGGGAAGAACAGCTCCGTGGTCATGTAATTCTGGGAAGTGTTATTGAACACCCCCGATGACTCCATAAAAAATGCTTCTTCAGTTACATGGACTCCACAGGTAAATATTTCAGGTGTGGAAAAAAATAACAAGAATTTACAAAGAGACTCCAAGAAATTGGAAGGATGAACATCAAAAGCATAAGCCAATTTATGGTTACCAAAGGGGAAAGGTGGGCAGAGATAAATTATGAGTTTGGAATTAATAGATACACATTAGTGTATATAAAATAGATAAACAACAAGGATCTACTGTATAGCACAGGGAACTCTATTCAATATCTTGTAATAACCTGGAAAAGAATATATATATATATATATATGTATATTACTCTAACACAACATTGTAAATCAACTATACTTTAATTAAAAAATATTTTTAAAATGAAGCATTAAAAAAAAAAAAGCATAGGCCATTCAAGAGGAAGTTGTGCAAAGGCAGCAGCCATAAACTCCCCCGCAAGTTTTAGGGTTATTGTTATTTAAAAAAATTCTCTTTGAATGGCTAAGCCACAGAATCCACATGTCCAAAAGTAATGACTGATCATCAAATCTTTGTGTTTATTTTTAGGCACCATACAGTATTTCACTGCAAGGGGCTTCAGGCCAGCCATGTATATAACTCTTGTAAAGGCAGGAAAGTGGTACAGCACAGCTGTTGAACATGGTAAAATGGTCAGATGAGTATGGAAATATTGAAACCAAGATTATAGTATGGAAGGAAAACATTTATGATCTGATAATTGAAGAATACCTCCCTGGATGAGAAGAAAAAGATAATTTAGACAAGAATTTAAATGTTCCAGCAAGATTTAGCAAGGTGCTAATGGAATTGACTGAGAGACCTTTGACACCTGCCTGAGCTTTGTGGTCTATTGAGAAAAGCAATGATTCCACAATGGATGGTGGGAAGTGGCACGGTCAGGACAGACATCTCCAGGTAATGGACAAAAAACAAACTAACAAAACAACTCAAGAGGCCTTCTGTGTGGGCACATCTGCAGAGAAATCTAGCAGTAGTGCATGCAACAGACTGGCACTGACCACATTCAGTGGGCTCCTCTGCCCTGGAAAAAACATGAAATTTAGAATTACCATTGATTCTGAGAATCATTCTACGTTCCATTCCTTGGGCCTCTATTTTCACAGAATAATTGCCTTTTCAGTATTTACTGCATGTTTCACCCAAAGGAGTCCAATTACAATAGCAATTTATGAATAATTGAAGTTGAAATATAAGTCACAAGAACTCTGAGACAAGTTGGGAATTGGAGTGATTTGTTTCTATTTAAAAATCAGGAAAAATTTTTCAAAAACTATTATTTTTGTTTCTAGCTAACACTTCTCCAGTCTTAGTCATTTTGCTTGTGCTTTCTTTGACTGCTTTGACACTTTCTCAGTTAAAATTCTTCATAAACCAACTGAACTTAGTATGAGGCTGTTCAAAAAGACACTTTTAAAAAACCATATCAGATCATTCAAAATAAATAAATGTGAAGTATTCAAGAGCTATCATATCATTCTATGAAAGGGAAAGGGGGAAAAGAAAAGAACTACCTGAAAGTAATTCTCTTGAAGATATCTATGACATACTGTTGAAGAAAAGAAAACCGCCAGCAGTATGTATAGTCTGACCTCCTCATTTAAAAAGAGATAGAGAGACATAGATGGACCTAGAGACTGTCATACAGAGTGAAGTAAATCAGAATGGGGAAAACAAATATTGTATATTAACGCACATATGTGGAACCTAGAAAAATGGTACAGATGAACCGGTTTGCAAGGCAGAAATAGAGACACAGATGTAGAGAACAAACGTATGGACACCACGGGGGGAAATCGGTAGGGTGTGGTGGTGGGATGAATTGGGAGATTGGGATTGACATATATACACTAATATGTAAAAAATAGATAAGTAATAAAAAATAATAAAGTAAAAAATAAATAAAAAGAGATAGATGCTAGATAGACAGGTAGGTAGATAGATTACACATGTACACAGTTTAAAGTATAAAAGGACACACCGAAATTATTTTATATTAAAAAATATATATAAGTGGTATATTTGTAGCCGATTCTTGTTTCTTCCTTTTACTTATTTGCATTTTCCTAATTTTCTGCAATTACTGTATGTTCCTTTGAAATAAGAAAATAATTTAAAAACTTATTTAAAACTAAAACGACTCATTTTCATATAAATGCCCCTGGTATGGTTAAGAATGCCAGAACTAGTGACTCAGTAGACTACTGCTGGATCTGACTGCTGTATTTTGGGAATTTTTTTTTTTCTTTTTAGTGAGTCATGCATGGCAGTTTACTCAGAGTGAAGTAAGTCAGAAGGCGAAGGGCAGGCATAGTGGAGCTCATCACTTTAAGCTCTTTCCTCACCCTATCCAGATCCTCAGAATTACACCAAATCTGGTTAAAAGAGGCCTATCGGCCTGAGTGTTCCATCAGCATGATGTATTGTGTACAGACCCTGCTTGGCGGCCAGGCCTTGCTCCACCTCTGCCTAATTTGTCTTGACAGCTCCCAACCCTCACTTTGCCTATTTTGTTTCTTCAGTCTTAGCTCTAGCCTTGACACCTGCACCTTTGCCTCGACACCTGCACCTTTGCCTCTGAGGTCACAACTGGTGTCTTTCTGGCTGCCTCGGCTGTGTTCCAACTGTACATTGCACTTGACATCTCTCTCTTTCTGGAAATTTCTTGAGGGGTCTCTTTCATGTAGCAAAGGATTAGCGGGTACAGCTCCTGGCCTGGCTGACCTGTTTAAACAGCTCAATTCAGGATTCAAGCACACAGTCAGCACCAGGTTAGAGGAAGTCCCAGCTGTAACGAGATTTCTCAGCAGGATGATGAATCTGGCATGGTGATGGGAAAGTGCAGGGGTGTAATACCAGGTGTGGGCAGTGGTTCCTGGGCAGATCTGTCCACAGGATCAAAGCACCAGCTTCTAGATTGGGTTTATAGGACAATTGCCAATCTTGAGGAAGAACCAAACAAGAGAGAAGCAGAGCGCTGGTACTTATTTTATAGAACTGGTAAACTGAGCAGGTTAATGCAAGAACGTCTCAGAATTGGGATCAAGGCAGATAGGTGCTCAGGGCTAAGAAGCAGAGCCACAGGACAGCGCAAATACTGGAGCCCCACTCTCAGAATGCAGATACTACAAGAGGCAAGTTACAACTCTAAGATGAGAACAAGAGCTTAGGGCTTGAGTACCAAATCTCACCAGAGGGGGAATGAGGCAGAGAGTATTGGCTTAGGAGCTGGGAGAGCTCAAAGAAGCTTGGAGAAACAGTAGGGAGCCCACATTGAGACTCCAAAGGAAAAATGGACAAAGGAAAATTAAAGCAGACCAAAATCAGAGAATTCTGGATGACACTGGAAGTTATTCAACCATATGAACTCATTTGAAAATAATTTTTAAGTACCCAAGTAAATTATAAGTATGTATTCGTTGTAAAAATTCTAAGTTATTACAGGTAAGGTTAAAATTCTTTTTTGAAACCATCCCAACCTGGTCCACTCCCCTCTCCTCTCCAGTGATATCCCAAATGTATCACTTTTACTATCCTTCCTGGCTTTGTATGCATTTATGTGCAGATTTTAAGGATAATTATCCCCAAAGAAGAGCTTTCCAAATATGTAGCAATTGGAAAAATGACTAAGAAGAAGTAAGCATTTTGCACCCATGATGAATGGCCTTTGATGAGGCTGTCTTGCTGTTACTTTTCCCGGAAAGCTAGCTTCTCATCTTAGCCATGCAGGCTGTGCTGGATCTCCAAAGGCAGCACTAAGTATCTGGGCTATGGCTTCAGACATGAGCAGCAGCCCAAAGATAATGACAAAACAAAGATGTTTGAAAGTATTTCATGTTGATGTTAAAACCAATTCAAGTACACATTATTAGAAAAGCCAAAACTTTGTTGAATTCCTTGTATTTATGTCATATTTTAATATTGGTTTGCTTTTAAATTACAAATGGAGAAAGGGCAATATAATCTCATTGTTTAGAGTCTTGGAGATTCAAATGCACCCACATTAAACAGGTCATGGAGTGTGATGCTGTGCTATCATATGATCACTTGCCCCTCCTTTTTGTATGTGCGAGTGTGCACACGCATGTGCACACCCACACACGCCTCCCCCACACCCAGCCAAACTGTTAACAGTAACAGTTCTTCATTTACTAGAATGAGGCTTTATGTAGATGCCTAGAGTTGCGGACTCCATCTCCCTCTGTGTGTGTCATGAGTCTTCCATCTTCTCCATCCAACTGGACACAGTGGGGCATACTTAACCACATCACTTCTGTTTTTCTCTCTCCCTTTCTCTTCACTTCAATGCCCTTCACACTTTCAACCCTTTTTACTTCGTGAACAAGAATCATATATAGGAGAAAATGTTACGATTGAGATAGTGATTTCAATGTTTAAAGCTCTCTCTGAATCTTTATTACAATCTCACCACGTGAACCAGGGTGGGCAGAAAAGCTTTTCTGGCATTATGCTCTTTCTTTAAATTGACATAAGGGCTTCCCTGGTGGCGCAGTGGTTAAGAATCCTCCTGCCAGTGCAGGCGACATGGGTTTGAGCCCTGGTCCAGGAAGATCCCACATGCTGCTGAGCAACTAAGCCCGTGAGCCACAACTACTGAGCCTGTGCTCTAGAGCCCACGAGCCACAACAACTAAGCCAGCATGCCACAACTACTGAAGCCCATGTGCCTAGAGCCCATGCTCCTCAACAGCAGAAGCCACCGCAATGAGAAGCCCACGCACCACAATGAAGAGTAGCCCCTGTTCACCACAACTAGAGAAAGCCCACATGCAGCAACAAAGACCCAATGCAGCCAAAAATAAATAAATTTATTATTATTATTTTTTAAAGACATAAAACAGGTTGTTACCCTAGCCCCTCTCACTTTTTTCAAAGGCTGCTTCATAACTGGGTCAGTTTTCAGAAGACAAGGCTACTTCCCTCCTGTGGTCGGTTTTGCCAGCCACCCAGCTGGACTCTGCATCTGTAGCAGACACACCTCGTCTGCCCACACCTGCTGGCCCACAAAGGTCAGCCGCTGTCATCCAGCGGTGGGCATGCCCATCCTCTCAGGCCTTCCTCCCTTGTTCCCATCTGTTCCTCCTCTGACCCAGTCTGGTTTCTGGTCCTGGCCTCCATCAGTTGTGTGTGACTGTACTCCTGACCTTGACATTTGTGAGCTTCTGGTCCACATCTTGATCTCCCTCCAAGACTCTGGCTGGCATCTGTATTAACAGCCCCCTTCAGTTGGTGTTTTCTCAGTAGCAAAATTCACACCATGTGGGCCTTCATTCACTCCATCTAATGTGTGTCAAGCTAATATGGCACAGCTGATATCAGCTAATATGTGTCAAGGTTCCTTATTCCCCCAAACAGAGACTTAGCTCTTTTTCCAGCCCCTTCCATAAGTAGTTTCAATGATGGCTTCCACCTGTCATTAGGTGGAAGTTCACACCCAGCTCTTGAGCCAACACTGACAGTTACGAGACACAGCACTAATGGTGGACTGAATCTGTGGTCTTTCTGTTGTGGACCCAGAACGAGCCCACCACACTGCAGCTCTCTCTTACTTCCAGCTGTACAGACCAATACATACAGTAAAGTCTATGCCTGAGTTTTCTCAGCTAGCAATCTAGTTTCCTTCCCAGGTCTGGGTCATGGCCTCTGCCTAAGCCAGTCCACTTCGGGGAGCCCTGACAAGCCCAGCTCCTGCCAGTATGCCTCCGCCATCACCACCACAGCCGACTGCTCCATGCACACTCCCTCACACGGAGTCTTCTCCTAAGCAGATCTGGACCGTATGCCTGGTTTTGAGCACTGCCTATTGCTGGTCACATCCACCAGATTGGATTTTGTGTAACATCCTCTGAAGCAAAATACACCACTTTGGACCTGTTCAGTGTGTTACAGTTTCTTGAGATTCTTTACTCTTCCTTCCATTCCCATCCTGTTGATCTTTCTTCTGGACACCACTTCAGCCATGTTGCTCAGTCACTGCATGTCTCAGGCCTGAGCTTGTGTGAGTTACAATATGTGATGATGCTAAGGTAATCACATAATGTGTAATCCAAACCAGGACAATTCTGAAAGTAAAATGGAGTCCTAATAATAACTACAGCAGGACAGCAACATGGATGGACCTAGAGATTATCATACTAAGTGAAGTAAGTCACATGGAGAAAGACAAATGCCATATATCACTTATATGTGGAATCTAAAATATGACATAGGGGAGGACCCTCAAGATGGTGGAAGAGTAAGACACGGAGATCACCTTCCTCCCCACAAATACATCAGAAATACATCTACATGAGGAACAACTCCTACAGAACACCTACTGAATGCTGGCAGAAGACCTCAGACCTCCCAAAAGGCAAGAAACTCCCCACGTACCTGGGTAGGGCAAAAGAAAAAGAAAAAACAGAGACAAAAGAATAGGGACAGGACCTGCACCAGTGGGAGAGAGCTGTGAAGGAGGAAAGGTTTCCACACTAGGAAGCCCCTTCGCAGGCAGAGACTGCAGGTGGCGGAGGGGGAAGCTTCGGAGCCGCGGAGGAGAGCGCAGCCACAGGGATGCAGAGGGCAAAGCAGGGAGATTCTCGCACAAAGGATCGGTGCCAACCAGCACTCACCAGCCCGAGAGGCTTGTCTGCTCACCCGCCGGGGCGGGTGGGGCTGGGAGCTGAGGCTCGGGCTTCGGTTGGAGCGCAGGAAGAGGACAGGGGTTGGCAGCGTGAACACAGCCTGAAGGGGGCCAGTGCACCACGGCTACCCGGGAGGGAGTCCAGGAAAAGGTCTTGAGCTGCCAAAGAGACTTCTTCTTCCCTCTTTGTTGCCTGGTGAGCAAGGGGAGGGGATTAAGAGCGCTGCTTAAAGGAGCTCCAGAGACGGGCAGAAGCCGCAACTATCAGCGCGGACCCCAAAGACGGGCATGAGACGCTAAGGCCGCTGCTGCCGCCACCACCAAGAAGCCTGTGTGTGAGCACAGGTCACTGTCCACACCGCCCCTCCCGGGAGCCTGTGCAGCCCGCCACTGCCAGGGTCCCAGGATCCAGGGACAACTTCCCCGGGAGAACGCACGGCACACCTCAGGCTGGTGCAACGTCCCGCCAGCCTCTGCTACTGCAGGCCCGCCCCTCATGCCATGCCCCTCGCTCCCCCCAGCCTGAGTGAGCCAGAGCCCCCGAGTCAGCGGCTCCTTTAACCCCATCCTGTCTGAACGAAGAACAGACGCCCTCCGCGACCTACACTCAGAGGTGGGGCACATCCAAAGCTGAACCACGGGAGCTGTGCGAACAAAGAAGAGGAAGGAAAATCTCTCCCAGCAGCCTCAGAAGCAGTGGATTAAATCTCCACCACCAACTTGATGTACCTGCATCTTTGGAATACCTGAATAGACAACGAATCATCCCAAAATTGAGGCAGTGGACTTAGGGAGCAAGAGTAGACTTGGGGTTTGTTGTATGAGATTGACTAGTTTCTGATTTTTATGTTTATCTTAGTATAGTTTTTAGCGCTTGTTACAATTGGTGGATTTGTTTATTGGTTTGGTTGCTCTCTTTTTTAAAAAATCTTTTTAATTACTTTTTTAAAATATTTTTTTTTATTTTTTATTTTAATAACTTTGTGTTATTATTTTTCTTTCTTTCTTATCTCCCTTTTCTTCTGAGCCGTGTGGCTAACAGGGTCTTGGTGCACTGGCCGGGTGTCAGGCGTGACTCTCTGAGGTGGCAGAGCTAAGTTCAGGACATTGGACCAGAAGAGACCTCCTGGCCCCACGTAATATCAATTGGCGAGAGCTCTCCCAGAGATGTCCATCTTAACGCTAAACCTACCTAAGGAGATAAAAGACCTGTATGCAGAAAACTATAAGACACTGATGAAAGAAATTAAAGATGATACAAATAGATGGAGAGCTATACCATGTTCTTGGATTGGAAGAATCAACATTGTGAAAATGACTATGCTACCCAAAGCAATCTACAGATTCAGTGCAATCCCTATCAAACTACCAATGTCATTTTTCCCAGAAATAGAACAAAAAATTTCACAACTTGTATGGAGACACAAAGGACCCCGAATAGCCAAAGCAATCTTGAGAAAGAAAAATGGAGCTGGAGGAATCAGGCTTCCTGACTTCAGACTATACTACAAAGCTACAGGAAGCAAAACGGTATGGTACTGGCACAAAAACAGAAATATAGATCAGCGGAACAGGATAGAAAGCCCAGAGATAAACCCATGCACCTATGGTCAACTTATCTATGACAAACGAGACAAGGATATACAATGGAGAAAAGACAGCCTCTTTAATAAGGGGTGCTGGGAAAACTGGACAGCTACATGTAAAAGAATGATATTAGAACACTCTCTAACACCATACACAAAAATAAACTCAAAATGGATTAAAGACCTAAATGTAAGGCCAGACACTATAAAATTCTTAAAGGAAAACATAGGCAGAACACTCTTTGACAAAAATCACAGCAAGATCCTTTTTGACCCACCTCCTAGAGGAATAGAAATAAAAATAAACAAATGGGACCTAATGAAACTTAAAAGCTTATGCACAGCAAAGGAAACCATAAACAAGACGAAAAGACAACCCTCAGAATGGGAGAAAATATTTGCAAATGAAGCAACTGACAAAGGATTAATCTCCAAAATTTACAAGCAGCTCATGCAGCTCAATATCAAAAAAACAAACAACCCAATCCAAAAATGGGCAGAAGACATAAAGAGACATTTCTCCAAAGAAGATATACAGATTGCCAACAAACACATGAAAGGATGCTCAACATCCCTAATCATTAGAGAAATGCAAATCAAAACTACAATGAGGTATCACCTCACACCAGTCAGAATGGACACCGTCAAAAAATCTACAAACAATAAATGCTGGAGAGGGTGTGGAGAAAAGGGAACCCTCTTGCACTGTTGTTGGGAAGGTAAATTGTTACAGCCACTATGGAGAACATTATGGAGGTTCCTTAAAAAACTAAAAGTAGAACTACCATATGACCCAGCAATCCCATTACTGGGCATATAGCCTGAGAAAACCATAATTCAAAGAGTCGTGTACCACAGTGTTAACTGCAGCACTATTTACAACAGCCAGGACATGGAAGCAACCTAAGTGTCCATCGACAGATGAATGGATAAAGAAGATGTGGCACATATATACAATGGAATATTACTCAGCCATAAAAAGAAATGAAATTGAGTTATTTGTAGTGAGGTGGATGACACATACTATGGAATGAAAAAGAAATGGTTCTGATGAACCTAGAGGCAGGACAGGAATAAAGACACACACGTAGAGAATGGACTTGAGGACATGGGGAGTGGGAAGGGTAAGCTGGGACGAAGTGAGAGAGTGGCATGGACATATATACACTAGCAAATGTAAAATAGCTAGTGGGAAGCAGCTGCATAGCACAGGGAGATCAGCTCAGTGCTCTGTGACCACCTAGAGGGGTGGGATAGGGAGGATGCGAGGGAGACACAAGAGGGAAGGGATAAGGGGATGTATGTATACATATAGCTGATTCACTTTGTTATACAGCAGAAACTAACAGAACATTGTGAAGCAATTATACTCCAATAAAGATGTTAAAAATAAATAAATAAATAAAATGTGACATAAATGAACTTATCTACGAAACAGAAACACCTTGCTGTACACCAGAAACTAACACAACATTGTAAATCAACTATACTTCAATAAAATAAAGCAGGCAACAGGTATCAACATGAGCTAAACCAGGCAAACCAGTTGACTCTAGTCCATAACAAACAGGATGATAAATACCCTCTATACTGATTTTTATGACTTCCTCTTCCAGCACTAAGAATGGCCTTAGGAGAAGCTCATTGTATTTTTAAAAATCTAAATATTAATTTTAGCAACACGTAAACTGTTTTTTGGTCAAATATGCCTTAGCATACTAATGAATGTTATCAAACAATTATACTTAACAGATCAACTCATTTAGTTGTTCAGTGTCTATTTCCAGTTAATGTTATCTGTCAGATGCTAGCACACAGTGGTTGCTTTTGGATATGACAGGTTTGTAAGTTTACATTTCTGCACAATTAAATGAGTGAGGAGAGCTCTATTAAGATTTTATCATCATCATCATAGTAAGCCCTGTGGGGATCCATGGGAATGAGGGTACCTCACAACTCCAATCATCAAAATCCTATACACCAAAGCCTTTTCTCCTACATTGTATGATTGGAACCTTGGGCTCAAAACGGGTACCAATTTGTGCCTTTAAAGAGACATGGGATTTGGAGGTGTGGCCTGAGAAAAAAATTTTATTGAAGTATAGTGAATTTCCAATGTTGTGTTAGTGTCAAGTGTACAGGAAAGTGATTCAGTTATATATGTATATATATATATATATGTCTATTCTTTTTCAGATTCTTTTCCATTAGAGGTTATTACAGGATATTGAGTATAGTTCCCTGGACTGAGAAAATTTTATCCTTATGCAAAGATAAGGATATCTTCTTCTTCTTGTGGAGGTTAGAATTCGCCTATATTAATGCAAAACTATCCATGAATATTGTTCTTAAATGTTACTATAGAACAATACTTTGCCAACCCAATGGGCATCTTCTTCTCTTCCATAACATACCTACTTATCAAACATGAAGGTTCTTACATTTTATTAATGTCCTGATGAACTCTGTCACAAGAGAGATCAGGTATTTCAATGCAATATGGAGCTAATTTAGAGGGAAATCATTATTTTTCTTCATTGCATGAGGCTACCCCTTCTCAGAAAAGATCTGGAAACAGAATCCATGCTGTACACACACACACACACACACACACACACACACACACACATTGCCCGCAGCCTAATATAATCACATCTGAGGTATGCACTTAATTTGAAAAACTTTCCATTTTCTCCTTATGATAGCATTTGGTTGTGTTCCAAACACTAAGTCAAGTCCAACTATGTACCTTCCCACAAGTTCTTGAGAGGTGCTAATGTTCTGTTGTCAGGTTAATAAAACGTAGGCCACCTAATTGAGCCTTTTACTAAAGAAGCAAGTATATTCAAAGCAAAATCATTTGTTAGGTAATATCATAGCTGGTGTCTTTACTGGGAAAGAAGTGGAAAACACCAATGAAAGCATAAGCCCAGAGTCTCATGAAACTTCTCAGTTTATGCATTTTAAAGACTCATATGTCAGAGACATGCTATTTCAAGTCCTCTTATAAGGAGGACTTGGAGTCTCCCTGCCCGTGGCCATCAGTTTGTCCCTTTAAGGAAAGGCCATGGCGGATGGCAGAGGTCTTCAGAGACTTCATAGTCTCATAAATTTTGGTGTCTTTGTTAGAGAGTAGATAAGATACTTCTTATCGAATAAGTCTGGACATTGAATAAGTCTGGACAAGCCCTGGAAAGTGACCACCTGTGTTTAAATCACGGACCAGCTGCTGAATAGATATGCCGTCTTGAACAAATTACTCAATACCTCAGGGCATCCATTTCCTCATCTGTAAAATGGTAATAATAATTTGTACATTCCTCAGAAGATTATTGAAAGGATCAAAGGAACTAAGAGTAGTAAAGTGCTTTACAGGAGCGCCTGGCATAGTAAGCGTTTAATAAATATTAGGCATTATTAATATCAGACATGCCCAACAGAGAGGGCAAACAGTTGGCCTATGTACTGCCACATCCTGTGACAAGGGCACATTTTTCTACTGAACCCAGACAGAAGCTCAGAATCCTTCTAAACATGGTGCCCCAACCGGGCACTACCCTATCACCCAGGTAAAACCTACATCACAAGGAATGGACAGCTAGAAAGAGCGCTCACGCAAGAGCACACCCCAAAAACGCATTACGAAAATAGTGTGTTCAGGCATGTGTGGTGGTTTTCCTGCTGTGGGAGGTGAGTTGCCTGACAGAAGGAGAGAAGTCAGGCTCCATTTGGCAGGCTCTGACTTGCGGAACTCCCATTTCAATGGGAGATCCACGTGCATACGTTTAAACCTTGACAGCTGTGGTGTAAAACACCTCCCCCGAATAAGTCTGCAACTGATACTCCACAGGGGTTTTGCCTGTAACATGATCCCCTGCACTTTGCATCCTCCATCTCCTTTCATTACGCAAATCTCATTTCAAATCAGATGTGGAAAAACAGGCACCAGGCTTTGTACCCAGGGCCTTAAACAAGTCAGGACAGGAATTCCCTGGTGGTCCAGTGGTTAGGGCTCGCTGCTTTCACTGCTGCATGCCTGGGTTCCAAGCCGCATGGTGCAGCTAAAAAATCAAAATCAGAAACAAGTCAGGAAGGCCTCAGGAGAATTAGGGGCTACCCAGAAGACAGTAGAAGCCCAGACTTGTGAAATATAGTTACCAGCTGAAGTTCCTTTAGCATTTATCGATACTTTCTAACAGTAATAGGGTTATGCATGAGTAGTGGACACATTCATATGATGTGGTCCTTTATCTTTGAGAACAAAACTTTAATAGGTGAGAAAGAGCCATAGGCAAGCAATTATAATACATTTTACTAAAAACGTGATAGGTTGGATGTTGGACTAATTGTCAAATAGATACAAAGAGAAAAGGATTCAGTGTGTTTTCCAGAATCACCTAAGAGGTTAGTGTCAGGGCTGAGGCTGGAGATAAATGCTTCTGCCTCCCAGTTGACTGCCCTTGCTTCAACAAGACCTAATAATCATCGAATATCTTGGATTTACATTTATGCTATCTTATGCTGCAAACACAAATCACTCTACATAAATTACCTCACTTTTCATAAGACTTCTGTGCCCCTCCTAACTGCTTTGGTTTGCTGGGTCTGTATATGAGTTCTGTATATATTGATGTACAATAACTGCTTTGGTAAAGCATTAGCTTTGTTAGTGATAAGGAGAAGCAGTAGGATAACCAGGTGTGTCTGGAAGGAGAAATTATACATTTTAAGAATAGCTAGGGCTTCCCTGGTGCCGCAGTGGTTGAGAGTCCGCCTGCTGATGCAGGGGACACGGGTTCGTGTCCCAGTCCGGGAAGATCCCATATGCCGCAAAGCGGCTGGGCCCGTGAGCCATGGCCGCTGAGCCTGCGCGTCCGGAGCTTGTGCTCCGCAACGGGAGAGGCCACAACAGTGAGAGGCCTGCGTACCGAAAAAAAAAAAAAGAATGGCTAATCGATACACAATTTCTGCCACCTAATGGTTTTAAAGTTATTTGAATGTCTGGCATCAATGCTTTACACCTACATGTGAAGAGGACAAATGATGGAAATGAACAAATGCTCAGGGAACAGCCTGATAGTTCAGCAATATAAGGAACTATGACACAGGAAAAGAATGTTATGTTTCCTTGAATATGACAAAAGGAATGTTTACAATTAGCACTGAATTTTAAAAATTTTATTGGGGTATAGTTGAATTACAATGTTGTATTAATTTCTGCTGTACAGCAAAGTGAGTCAGTTATACATATTGTTTTTCATATTATTTTCCATTATACCTTATCACAGGATATTGAGTATAGTTCCCTGTGCTATACAGTAGGGCCTTGTTGTTTATCCATCCTATATATAATAGCTTGTGTCTAGCACTGAATTTTTGATGTGTGATAATACACTTTCAAAATGCCAATATTATCTTACATAGAAGCAAGGAATAGAGGGGAAAAAAATCAATACACTGCCTGCTTGAGCTACACCATAGTGAGTATTGGTTCTAAAATCAAAGTGCTTTCTATAGAAGAGCTTTCAGGGGAAAAGTTAAAATTAGAATAGCTGGGGCTTCCCTGGTGGCGCAGTGGTTGGGGGTCCGCCTGCCGATGCAGGAGACACGGGTGCGTGTCCCGGTCCGGGAGGATCCCGCATGCCACGGAGCGGCTGGGCCTGTGGGCCATGGCCGCTGGGTCTGCGCGTCCGGAGCCTGTGCTCCGCAGCGGGAGAGGCCACAGCAGTGGGAGGCCCGCGTACCGCAAAAAAATAAAATAAAAAAATTAGAATAGCTGTTTGAGGATTGAGCAAGAAATGTCGTGCAGGTAGATTCAAAATATTTGAATAAAGTTCAAGGTGGGAAGCCTTCGACCCTGTTTTCCAATAGAAATCTAAAAACATCTTAACAGAAGTTCTTGAATCCTCTTTATTATAGATGGGGGGGGCGTGCTAAATCAATGAATTGAATGATGGGAAAGAAATAAACACATTCTTTAACTTGAAGGAAGAGTCATCTTAGGGAAAGGATGCATTGGAAATCTCAAATAAGGGGAATAATTTCTTATTTGCTTGTTTCTGGTGAAGATGCATTCTATCTGTGAAAACTGATTTACCCACTGATAAAAAAAATATCATTTCTCTTCTCTAGGACCACAAACAACTACATTTTTGTTTTGTTCCTCCTCTCACATCATTAAGGATTTTGACATGGTATATTATTACATACCAAATGGAACATAATGCACCAAGTAGAATCATCACTCAAGACAAACAAATACTACCTGCACATTGTGGTTTAGGAGAAAACACAAAACAGCATGTTATTAAATATTCAGCAGATTTCCTCACTTCTCTTTGTCAGGAACTAAGTACAGCATTGGAGGATACTCAGAGTGTAAAGTTGGTGTGTTTACACTAATAACACACCTGTTCTCTAAATAGAGCTGGCTTCTATTTAAGGAGAGACCAAACTGAAGTCATATCCTGCTATAAATTCCTTGTTTCTTTGAGTTGTGTTACAGTGCATTGCTACTGCAAGCAAATGATACCAAGCCCAAGAAAGTCAGAGTCGGTGCATTAACTCTATTTGGTCAGATTAGTAATTCATATTGCTCAAAATGTTAATTGGTAAAAGCATAAGTCTGCAAATATTCTCTGATTTCTTTTTTGAGGCCAACACTTTGCATTCTGTGAACTCAGAGCTCTTTATTTATGGAGAACTGAGTTCTAGCCTCAGCTTTGCTGCTAATTAGCTATGATAAGTTTACTGGTCAGGTCACTAAGTTTACTGTCACTCAATTTCCTAACCTGTAAATGGAGATATTTTATGAGATGGTTCCTAAGATCTTTCCTACTTCTGAAATCCTCACTCAGTTCATGAAATTATAACAAACACATTCTCTCAGCGTTTCTGTGACTAATAATAATAATCAAATTTTAGTAAGTTAGGGATATTTGCAGGCCTTGTAGGACATGTAAATCAACAAGTAAATCATGATTTAGGACTGGGCCTGGGGCAAATTATTTAAAGGCATCTGTCAGTCTCAGGATAAAATAAATTTTGACTAGATTCAAAGACCACAATGATGTTTTAACATTAACTCATGATTTGGTTTGTTGAGTAGTTGAATTTCATCTGGTCCTGTGGAGGTTTTCTAGTTAAGTCTCTAAAGGACAAGTTTCTTGTCATTAAAATCAGAAGAAATACTGTGTCTATTGAAAAACTGTTTTTCTAAAATTTCTCAGGGTTTTCTTCGAATTCCCTCTGTTAGACCTAGGAAAAGGATAGTTTTGGAAGTTGGGGCCTTTATATGGAGCCAGAAAGAATCTAAAAAAGAGGGGATAAATGTATACGTATAACTGATTCACTTTGCTGTACACCTGAAACTAACACAACATTGTAAATCAACTCTACTCCAATAGAAATTTAAAAAAATAAATAAATGGAGCAAGAAGGAGGAGCTAGTAATAGTGACAGTGTGGCTTCTCCCTGAACTGGTTAAAGCATGTAACAGAAACAATGTACTATTTCTTATGCTTATTGAATAAAGTTCTCTAGTCCGTATTTTGAAATGATAAACTTTATTTTTTAGAGCAGTTTTAGGTTCACAGCAAAATCGAGTGAAAAATACAGAGAATTCCCACATACTCCATGCCGCCAACACACACAGCCTTCCCAACTACCAACATCCCATACCTGAGTAACGTGTCTGTTACATTTGATGAACCTACATTGGCACATCATTATCACCCAAAGTCCACAGTTTACATTAGGGCTCATTCTTGGTACTGTGCAATCTATGGGTTTTGAGGAACGTATAATGACACATTCCCACCATTGCAGGATCATACAGAATAGTTTCATCGCATTAAAAATCCCCTGTGCTCTGCCTATTCTTTCATCCTTCCCCGCTAACCCTTGGCAACCACCAATCTTTATACTGTCTTTGTAGTTTTGCCTTTTCCAGAACATAGTTGGAATCATATAGTACCTACATTTTCGGGTTGGCTTCTTTCAATTAGTAATATGCATTTAAGTTTCCTCCATGTCTTTTCATGGCTTAATAACTCATATCTTCTTAAAGCTGAATAATATCCATTGTCTGGATGTACCACAGTTTATCCATTCACCTATTGAAGGACACCTTGGCTGCTTCCAAGTTTTGGCAATTATGAATAAAGCTACTATAAACATCCATGTGTAGATTTTTGCGTGGATATAAGATTTCAATTCATTTGGGTAAACACCAAGGAGTGCAATTACTGTATCTTAAGAGTATGTTTAGTTTTGTAAGAAACTTCTAAACGGTCTTTCAAAGTCATTGCGACATTTCACAATCTCACAAGCAATGAGTGAGAGTCTCTGTTGCTCCACATCCACACCAGCACTTGTCAGTATTTTGGATTTTGGTCATTCTAATACATGTGTAGTGATATCTCAATGTTGTGTTAATTTGTATTTCCCTAATGAAATATGTTGTTGAGCATCTTTTCATATGATTACTTGCCATCTATATATCTTCTTTGGTGAGATGTCTGTTCAATTCTTTTGATCATTTTTTTACTCAGCTTTTTCATTTCATTTTTCATTTTCTTATTGTTGAGCTTTAACTGTTCTTTGTATATTTTGGATAACAGTTCTTTATCAGATGTGTTGTTTGCAAATATTTTCTCCCAGTCTATGGGTTTTTTTCTCTTGATTCTCTTGATATTGTTTTTCATAGCACAGAAGTTTTTAATGAATTCTAGCTTATCAATTTTTCCTTCATGGAAGGTGCCTTTGGCGTTGTATATAAATGTCATCGCCATACCCGTCATCTACATTTTCTCCTAGAAGTTTAATAGTTTTGCACTTTACATTTAGGTCCATGATCTATTTTGAGTTAATTTTTGTGAAGGGTGTAAGTTCTGTGTCTACACTTAGTTTTTTGCATGTGGCTGTCCAGTTGTTCCAGCACCATTTGTTGAAAAGACCATCTTCGTTCCATTGCATTGCCTTTTTCAAAGGTCAGTTGACTATATATATGTGGGCCTATTTCTGGGCTCTGTCTTCTGTACCATTTATCTATTTGTCCATAGTTTTGCAAATACCACACTGTCTTGTTTACTATAGCTTTATAGTACATTTTGAAGTCAGATAATGTTAGTCCTTGAATTTTGTTCTTCATTATTTTTTGCCACTCTATATAACTTTAAAATCAGTTTTTTGATAATTACAAAATAATTTACCGGGATTTTGATTGGATTGCATTGAATCTGTAGATCAAGTTGGGAAGGACTGACATCTTGACAATATTGAGTCTTCTTATCCATAAATATGGAATATCTTTCCATTTATTTAGTTCTTCTTCAATATCTTTCATCAGAGTTTTGTCATTTTCCTTATATAGTTCTTGCACATATTTTGTTAGATTTATTCCAATGTATTTGGGGGAGGTTAATGTAAATGGTAATGTGTTTTTAATTTAAAATTCCACTCATTCGTTGCTTCTATGTAGGGAAGCAATTGACTTTTGTATATTAACAGTGTGTCCTGCAATCTTGCTATAATCACTTACTAGTTTTAGTTTCAGGAGTTTTTGGTCAATTTTTTCAGCTTTTCTACATAGATGATCATGTCATCTGCAAACAAGCCAGTTTTATTTGTTCTTTCCCAATCTGTATAACTTTTAGTTTATTTTCTTGTGTTAATATGTTAGCTAAGACTTCCAGTAACATGTTGAGAAGCAGTGGTGAGAGGGAATATACTTTCCTTGTTTCTGATCTTAGCAGAAAAGCTTTGTGTGTCTCACTATAAAGTATGATGTTGGCTATAGAGGGTTGTTTGTTTGTAGATTTTCTTTATGAAGTTGAGAAAGTTCCCTTCCATTCCTAGACTACTGAGAATGTTTATCTTAATTGGTGTTGGATTTTGTCAAATGCTTTTTCTGCATCTATTGATACAATGATGTGATATTTCTTCTTTAGCCTGTTAATGTGGTGAATTACATTAACTCATTCTAGAATGTTTAACCAGCCTTACTTACCTGAGATAAATCCCACTTGGTGTATAATTCTTTATATACATTGTTGGATTTGACTTGCTAATATTTTGTTGAGGATTTTTGCATCTCTGTTCATGAGAGATGTTGATCTGTCGTTTTCTTATAGCATCTTTGTCTCATTTTTTTGTATTAGGGTAATGCTGGCCTCATAGAATGGGTTAGGAAGGATCCCCTTTTATTTTACCTTCTGGAAGAATTCACCAGCGAACACATATATGACTGGTGCTTTCTGTTTTGGAAGGTTATTAATTATTGGTTCAATTTCTTTAATAGATATAGGCCTATTCAGATGTCTATTTCTTCTTGTGTGAGTTTTGACAGATTGTGTCTTTCAAAACATTAGTCCATTTCATCTAGGTTATCAAATTTGTGGGCATAGAGTTGTTCATAATATTCTTTTATTATCTTTGTGTGTGTGTGTGTGTGTGTGTGTGTTACGCGGGCCTCTCACTGCTGTGGCCTCTCCCGTTGCGGAGCACAGGCTCCGGACGCACAGGCTCAGCGGCCATGGCTCAGGGGCCTAGCCGCTCTGTGGCATGTGGGATTCTCCCAGACTGGGGCACGAACCTGCGTCCCCTGCATCGGCAGGTGGACTCTCAACCACCAGGGAAGCCCCTTTATTATCCTCTTAATGTCCGTGGGATCTGTAGTGATGTTCACTCTTCCTAGTCAGTTTTTAAATAAGTGATTGAAACATTTCTTGTACCTCTCAAAAGACATCAAGTAATTGTTTTTTATTTTTATTTATTTTTAATTTTATATGGCACATGACTGATTAGGATTTAGAAATTAATGGCATTTGGTACAAAAATGGGTCCTCTACTCACTTTCTATAAGGAAGAATAGCAAATATAATTTGGTTTCTGTACATTAGCCATAAACTACTTAATAAAGAATAATATAGCTAAAACGCTCCTGTAGAAAAGAACGTATCCCCTTAATGTGTTTCTTTGTTAATAAAATAAACTATGTATTTTAAAAATATATTGAATTTCCAGCATCTTACAGAATGGGAGAAAATATTTGCAAATCATCTATTTGATAAGGGGTGAATATCCAAAATATACAAAGAACCTTACAACTCAATAAGAAAAAAATATTCAATTAAAAAATGTGCAAAGGAACTCAATAGACATTTTTCCAAAGAAGACGCACAAATAAAAAACAGATACATTAGGCTTCCCTGGTGGCGCAGTGGTTGAGAGTCCGCCTGCCGATGCAGGGGACACGGGTTCGTGCCCCGGTCCGGGAAGATCCCACATGCTGCGGAGCGGCTGGGCCCGTGAGCCATGGCCGCTGAGCCTACGCGTCCGGAGCCTGTGCTCCGTAACGGGAGAGGCCACAACAGTGAGAGGCCCACGTACCGCAAAAAAAAAAAAAAAAAAAAAACAGGTACATGAAAAGGTATTCAACATCACTAATCATCAGGGAAATGCAAATCAAAACCACAATGGATATCAATTCACACCTAATTAAAAAGGTAATCATTAAGAAGACAAGAGATAACAAGTATTGGAGAAGACATGGAGAGAAGGGAATCCTTGTGCACTACTGGTGGGAATTTACATTGGTGCAGCCACTATGAAAAATAGTATGAAGAGTCCTCAAAAAATTAAAAATAGAACTACCATATGATCCAGCCAGTCCACTTCTGGTTATATATTCAAAGGAAATGAAAACAGGATATCAAAGAGATATATGCACCCCCGTGTTCACTGCAACATTATTCACAATAGTCAACATTTGGAAACAACCTAAGTGTTCATCAACAGATGAATAGGTAAAGAAGATGCAATGTATAATAATATACAAGTATTATTCAGCCATGAGAAAGAAGGAAATCCTGCCATTTGGGACAACATGGATGGGCCCTGAGGGCATTATACTAAGTGAAATAAGCTAGACAGAGAAAGACAAATACTGCATGGTATCACTTATTTGTGGAATCTTTTTTTAAAAAAAGTCAAACTCATAGAAACAGTAGAAATTTGTTGTCAGGGGCTGGGAGGTGGGGGAAATAGGGAGAGGTCAGTAAAAGGGTACAAACTTTCAGCTATAAGATAAATAAGTCCTGAGGATCTAATGTAAAACGTGCTGACTATAGTTGATAACACTGTATTGTATAATTGAAATTTGTTGAGAGTAAAACTTAAATGTTCTTACCCCCCCCGCCCCCGCAGAAAACAAAGAGATAGCTATGTGAGGTGATGATGTGTTAACTAGGTGGTGTAAATTCTTTCACAATGTTTATGTATATCAAATCACCAGGATGAACACTTTAAATCTAATAATTTTTTTGTCAATTATACCTCAGTAAAGCTGGAAAAAAATATATATGGAATTCCCCAAAGGATCTGTTAGATTTTGTATGGCACACCCATCATTCTAGTTAGCATTTTTCCAGCTTCTGCTTTTCATAAGGAAGTAATTCAAGAATTAAATGTGAGTCTTCCTCTCATTAAACAAGTCGAAAACCACCCTTCTTGGAAATTTTGGTCTTCTCCATACAAACATTCTTTAGGGACTTTTTTCCCCACAAGGCAGTCTCTCAATGGCAGCTATCACATAGCTAATGAACGAGTTTGTGCCAACATCTAACATTTTATCATAAATTCTTAATTATTTCCTAAAAATATTATTAAAATATTAGTCATTTTTTCAACTACAAGTAAATCACTCTTCTTTCAGTTTTTGGAGTTTAACATAATCATATTAATTCTTGTTTTACCAACTGGTATCTGAAAATGTTTTGAAAGTCTTTGTAAGACATACTTTCAACATATTCCTTTAAATAAATCCATAAAGTAGTTAAAAAAACAGTTCTATTCCTTGGCATTATGGCATTAGGTCATAATGTCAATTCTGCAACAATAAAACAATTGTTCAGGTACAGAATCAGAAAAAAGTAATCTTTGTCTTTCATTTATTATTTTACAGATTTTCTCTGAAAGCATTTATATTTAATCCTTGCACATTTAAAAAACATTGAGTAATCAATTTCCTAAAGCCAAATATATTCCTTGACTGCATTTATTTTTTGCTATTGAAGTTCTGCTGTTATGAATTACATCTGAAGTTCAGTAGAGTGTTTAACATATTTAACTTCCCTAATTAATTTCATGTTAGCACCAGGGATTGACAGTGTTCCCTCAAACCTCTGTTCATCTGCATACAATTCACAATGACAATGCAACAGAGCAGTGACCTGGGTGAGCCCACAGAGGAAGAAAATAGTGGTGATCAGAACCCCCAGGGTCTGGGCTTGTGGAAGGGGGAGAGGTTTCTTTGATCCTTTCTGGTGTGGAGTAAATCCTGACGCAAGCAGAAAAGCCTAGGGAAAAGGGAAGTTGTCGGTCTAAACAAGTCTTATTTCCTCTTTTCCTTTCTTTCCTTCCTATATTTCTGGTCACCAATTCCAATGTGTGGGAGTTTTTCCCACACCACCAAGCAATTCTCTGACACGAGCTGGGTGTCCTACAATTCAACTCAATTCTGACACTATCCACCTGGAAACAGCATCAGATCCCACAGGTTAGGGGCTCAGTCCCTCAAAAATGCCCCACCCAACCCCACTCACCACTTCAGTCCATGTTGTCACCAGTGCCTCTGACCAACCAACCATAGATCAGAGGTCCCAATGACCCCTGCTTTAATTTGCTAGAGTGGATCACAGACCCAGAGAACTATTTTACTTACTAGATTACCAGTTTCTTATAAAAGGATATAACTCAGGAAGAGCCAGATGGAAGATCAGTAGGGCAAGGTATGGGGAAAGGGCACAGAGATTCCACGCCTTCTCTAAGCATGCCACTCACCTTGAATCTACAAGTATTCACCAACCTGGAACTCTTCAAACCCCTTCCTTCTGGGTTTTTATGGAGGCTTCATTACTCAGGCATGACAGATTAAATCATTAGCCACTGGTGACTGATTCCATCTGAAGTTCCTTTCCCCTCCCCCAGAAGTCAGGGGTGTGGGACGGAGGTTCTAACCCTCTTTTCACAGGGTTGATCCTCCTGGCAACCAGCCCCCAACCTTAGGTGCAGTCCAGAAGTTGCCTCACTAACACAACAAAAGACACTTTTATTGCTCTCATCACTTAGAAAATTCCAAGGGTTTTAGGAGCTCTGAGCCCAAAATACAATGAAGACCAAATATATATTTCTTACTAAAAATCACAGTGCCACACCTCCTTTCCTCTCCTGTTCTCTCCTCTCTCCCTGTTTCAGTTTAGACTCTTTTATTTACAAGGAGCAGAAATTCATTCAGATTCATTCCCATAAAGATTTAATGTTAGAATACAGCAGACACCAGAAGTAAGAGAAACCACAGAAGTCTGTCTGTCTCCCCCTCTCTCTGGTTGTATGACTTCTCTATCATAATCTGTTTTTCTTTGTGCATCTGTTCTGTTTGCACCCCTCTATCAACTGACTTCTCATTACTATTCATTTGTGCTTCCACCATGCCCATTTCTTGACTCTACATCATGCCTTCAGCTCCAGTTTCCTTTCCTAATTCACTCAGTTTCTCATTCCCCAACTCTGAAGCCCCAAGAAATGAATGTGACTGGCTCAGCCTTTACGAGCCACAGCATTGAGGGTTCTAATCCCCTGGGGCTGAGGAATAGGACCCCGTGGTGCAGAGGGGCTATGAGCCAGGTGGGCAGTGATCAACTCTCTAGTATAATCTTCTTTTAACTTCCTCTCTTTGTGTCTTTATTTTTTTCAAGTAGTTGCTGAATAGTCATGATGTGCCCATTACTGTTGTAGGCAACAGGGTTTGAAAGACTCATTCTCTGCTTTCAAGAAGCTATGTGTCCATGAGGAGAGAAAAGCAAGCTAGCAACAGCTGTCAGGTATTGTCATAACAGCTGTAGTAAATGATGCTAAAGAAGCACTTGGAAAGGGCACCTCAGCAGACGGGGAGTCCAAGGAGTTCCTCAGGTAAGATGATGCCTGAGCTAATTTTAAGAGAATAAGTAGGAGTGATAGGAGTGGGAGGTTGGTGAAGAGGGGAACACAGGGGATTCCCAGCAGAGGGAACCATTTGTGCAAAGGCACTGGGGTCAGTGACACACTGTAAACTCCTGGAGCTGCAAGTGGTTTGGTGGTCCTGGGCACCTGGCAGGAGTCAGGCTGAAGAGGTAGGCAGGGGCTAGACCATGAAGTGTCTTGTGGGTCCTGAGTTTGGAAGACAATGGACCATGGAAGAATTCTTAATTCAGTAGTAATACAATCAGATATGTGTTTTATAAAGATATGTCTGCTAGGGCTTCCCTGGTGGTGCAGTGGTTGAGAATCTGCCTGCTAATGCAGGGGACATGGGTTCGAGCCCTGGTCTGGGAAGATCCCACATGCCACGGAGCAACTAGGCCCGTGAGCCACAACTACTGAGCCTGCGTGTCCAGAACCTGTGCTCCGCAACAAGAGAGGCCACGACAGAGTGGCCCGCGCACCGCAATGAAGAGTGACCCCTGCTTGCCACAACTAGAGAAAGCCCTCACACAGAAACGAAGACCCAACACAGCCAAAAATAAAAAATAAATTAAAAGAAGGCTCAACATTAAAAAAAAAAAAGATATGTCTGCTAGCAACACTGGCAGTGGATTGCACTACTGGAACCTGGGAAACAAGGTAGAAGGTCACTCTACACTTCAAGATAGGAAATGATGTGAGAGCCAGAATTAAGGAACACGGACAGGGGTGGAAAAGAAGGGAAGGATTTAGAAAACAGAATCAACACATACACACAAAGGATCTAAAAGAAAAAGGGGTCAGGGGTCTGGTAGGTTTACCTCCCCAAATACTCTCCAAACTCACTAACATAGGTCCTAGTCAAACGCCCAGGTCTTTCTTCCATGTCTGACCATTGGTTCCCACAGCGGGTGAGAAGAGTCAGGGAGAGAATAAGGGTTCCTATTTAACATCGAGGAAGAACTATTTTAAGATGTCTCCAACCCCCTTTACAAAACTTATCTACTTTCATCCCTCAAGCCCCTTTTCCGTCAGCTCTCTCTGCCTTCTAGCCCTTTCTGCCACGCTCTATTTTCCTACCTTGGCTGCTCTACTCTCCCCACTTCCTTTGATATTGACCGGAAATTCCTCACTCATCTAGTCAGTCAACATTTACTCACTTCCTGCTGTGGTCAGGAGAGAGTGATCAGAGAGCAAAAGATCGGAGTAGGAGTTTATGAGCACACAGGGATAAGCAAAAAATGCACATCAGCAAGGCTTTCATGAACTCAACGTGGTCCCAGACGTTTACTGGATCTCATGCTTTAGAAACCAGAGGAGTGTTGATATAGGTTTCCATATCTTACTGTCTGTGGTCAATAACAAGGGTAGAGACAAATATTATTTGGGACTACTTCCTTTGGATACCCCTCTAGCCTGTCTCACCTGCATCATCTCCTCCATCTGCAATAAATAAAATTACCGTTCAGGGCTGATAAACATGTAACTCTTCCTCAGAATCATTAGCAGTCTCCCCCCCCACCCCCAGAAAACCGGTTAGTGTATTCTTCAAGCATAACTCGGTGTTCAGCCATGACTCCCTGCCAACAGACTTCTTGTCTCTGAAATGGACAAGGAGAGAAAGAGAGAGAGAGAGAGAGAGAGAGAGAGAGAGAGAGAGAGAGAGAGAGGAGGGGCAGAGTTGAGCCCTTGTTTTGAGTTTTATCCTAGGATGGCTTCAAGGAGCATATGCAACACCGGGATCAAGCTATACCCCTCTGACTCCTAAGGCATTTCACCTCAAAAGTCTGAGCAAAGTATGCCTGGTTTATTTCTGGAAAGGAAGTGAAGCTGTGTGTGAATTCAGGTCATCCAGTGAGGAAGGCTCACAAGGAAGATCAATGGCAGAGCATGCCCTCCTCTGCTTCACAGTGACTGGCAAGCAGGGCAGGGTATCCATACATCTAAGGGACTGATGAAAGCTTCAAGGTTCCACTGAAGTGCAGTTGGGAACAATTTAACAGTGTAGCAGCTGAGATACATAGTATCTGACAGAAAATTCCTGATAGCAATCAGGGCCTGGGGTATTCTGTTTGGGCTGAAGCAATTCATAGACTACCAAGAAGGCAAAGTTGCAAATCTTGCCCTAGAGGTCAGGACATTGACATGAAATTGCACGTGGAATTCTTGCAGCCAATCACAGTAGACTCCCCTAGATGCTTGGTAAACAATCTCTGTCTTGGCTGCCATGTCAGGGCCAATATTCGGTGGCCAAGGACAGCTACAAAAAGGCTTCCTGCAGTTTTACTTAGGTTACCTTCTGCCTCCAACTTCCAGAAGATCAGATGTTTCCCCTGAAGAGACTGTGCGCCTGGTACCATGAGCTCTCAGGCTCTCCCGTTGTGCTTTCCTTCCGTTGTTCAGTGAGCGCTATAGAATACGCAATCCACAGAAGGCAGGTGGGTGACAGCTGCATCAATTTGTAGCACTGCATTCCTTTTGACATAAGTTGACACCTGTGATGGCATTTTAGGGTAGTTTTGGAGGCCCTCTCCTAATTCACTTGTACAACCACCTTCCTTGCAAACCAGAGCTACTTTTCCCAGCTTCCTTGGTTAATGAGAAACTGAAATCCCTTCTCTCTGAGCTACAGTTTCACCTCTGTTTCCAGGTCACACCCATTTCATTGCTTGAACCCACTTGAACTGTAACTTAATTTGCTTATAAAATATTCACTAATTATATATCCCTGGGTCAGAAACTCAATGTCGTCCATGATGTAACCACGTCTTCCTGTTCTAAAACCTCCTCTAAAAGCTCCCGTGTTTTCCTTCAATTCTTCCAATGATTCTTTTCCACATCTTAGGGTCCCCTCGGTCCCCATGCAGCCCCCTCTCCAAGTACTACATCTGGTCTGTACTTTCCCCTCAACCATACAGGAAGCATCATCATAGCACCTCTTCAGGCTGACTTTGTTGGTTTATTCTCTGCCCATTTGAATTGTTTTACTATCTAGTCTTCCTTTGATTTTGGTGGAAGATGGGAATTTATTTTGTACCATGTACTTAGGCTGTATTGACAGAACAGATGGGAGTCAGGGAGGTCAAAGGAGCTGAAATATATGTATAGAAGGTCAAAGCTGTCAGGGAGAGAGAGAGAGAGAGAAGGGGGGAGAGACAGATTCTCTGTAGAAAATTACCGCCTGCTGTATTAGTTAACGCTTTTCAAGTCACTTACTATATCACTAAGTTAATGTACACAGTGATTTTCCCCTCTTCTTCCTACAGCAGGTAGTGATGATATTTTCTGACAAACTTGGGCAATCTCCTTATTTATTCTCTACTCCTCCCCTAAGCAGGACGGCAGTCGTCTCCGTCTGAAACAAAACTCTCACGGTTCAACAGCCATGCCATTTCGTTTGTTTAATTACAATGCTTATTTTTACCAATACCCAGCAGCCTGTTACTGAAGGCACATTTTTAGAAATCTAACAAATAAGCAAATACATCCTTAGATCACAGACACGGCTATCCAAATTTGTACACAAGGGAAAGAGCACTTATCACACCTACACACTTGTTTTGTTGGTTGGTTGTTTTTCCTATTTCATCTACTTAAAGGCATTTTCTGGAGAAATGACACATGATTTCTAGTTTTTTAAACCATAACTAAAGCTGCCTTCTTGGGTATTTATGTGAATACTTTCTGAAAATCTTCTGTAATTATATTCAACTCTTCTTTCATGCTTTAAAATGGCTTTATAACAGAGCAAATAAGCAAATAAAATTATGTGGGCACAGGCAGGCTAGAGAATAATTAGAAAACTATAATGGTAACCCAGCAGGACTTTCAACTGGGAAGTGCCCAGATGGCTTCCTTGGTGAATTCTTCTCACATGTAAGGAAAAAAATAATACTAATTTATCCAAACTTTTTAAGAATATAGAAAAACAGGAAACATTTCCCCATTTGTTTGTGATGCCAGCACAACCCAGATAATAAAACCTACAAGGACATCTTAAGAGTAAATTAGAGCCCAATCTATCTCATGAACACAGACGCAAGAAATCTTTCAAATAAGTGGTTGAATATCCAGATGGGAAAAAAATGAACCTTGACCCTTAACCCACACTCACTTCAAATAGATTATAGACTTACATGTAAAAACTTTTAAAGTAATAAATCTGGGAGAAGAAAACATGGAATATTTAATAGCCATGAGGTAGGTAGGCGAAGAATTCTTAAACAGGACACAAAACATTTCTAATCATAAAGAGCAAGAATGATAAATTAGACTTCATTAAGAAATTGTCCTTATCACAGGACAACAAAGTAAATGAAATGGCAGTTCACAGAGGAGTTTTTCCATACATATATCCAACACAGCACTTGTATCCAAAGTGTATAAAGAACTACTATAGCTCAATAAGGAAAAGGCAGCCAATCTAATTTTTAAATGAGGAAAATCTTGAACAGGCACTTCATGAAAGAGGATAACTAATAATGGAAAAGAATCTGAAAAAGAACTATATATATATATATCACTTTGCTGTACACACATTGAAATTATACTTCAATTTAAGAAATGGTTAATTAAAAAGCAAAACAAAACAAAAAAAGGGCTTACCTAAATATCCAATAAGAATTTGAACAAAGCTCTCAATATCAATAGCCAGTAGGAAAGTGTAAGTTAAAGTCACAATGAAATACCATAACACAGCTGTCAGAATGGCTAAATGTTTTTTAATGATACAGTAGGTCAGAGAGGGTGGGAAACAACTGAAACTCTCATACACTGCTGTTTGGAACAACTGTTTTGGAAAGTTGATTGGCAGTATCTACTAAAATGAAACTTGCAATATCTCTATGACTCAGCAATTCTACATATCTACCCCAAAGAAATGAGTGCACATGTTTACTCTAAGACACAGATCAGAATTGTCATAGCACTATTAGGTATAATAGCCCCCAACTAGAAACAATGTAAATGTCTATCAACAGTTAATGGATGAATAATTTATGACATGTTTATACTATGGAATATTTTACAGCAGTAATAAAGGATGAACTACTGGTATGCAATGACAAGGATAATTTCACAGAAATAGTGCTGAACTTAAAAAGCTGGTACAAAAGTGTACATTCTGTATTCTTCCATTTTACAAAGTTCAAAGAAAGGCAAAACTAATGTATGATGATAGAATTTTCTTTTTAAAAGGCTCCTGAATGATTCTAATGTGCATCTAGGTTTGAGAACTACTTACATGCCAGGGAGGTAACTGAGGTCCCAGGAAGTGAGGAGACTTGGCCGGGTTTTCTTGATTCCCAGCTTTGTTTTACGTGTATGAACAATACTGCCGCCTCCATTACAGAAAAATGATCCCACCAGAATTTGATTCTATGTGCAACACATGGATCCCAGATCCTAAGCTGTTTTTACAAATGTCCTCAACAAACTCACTCAGTGTAGATTGATTCCATGTGCGCCTGAGAGATGGCTTTCATTCAGGAGTGAGTGACCATTTCTGATTCTTTTTCCACAAAAATTTTTTAGATAATTTGTTATTTTATTTTTATTGAAGTATAATTGATTTACAATGTTGTGTTAGTTTCAGGTGTACAGCCCAGTGACTCAGTTATATATATACATATATATTATTTTTCAGATTCTTTTCCCTTATAGGTTATTACAAAACATTGAGTATAGTTCCCTGTGCTATACCGTAGGTCCTTGTTGGTTATCTGTTAATTTCTGTTATTTTAAAATGGCAAGCACATAAGAGTATCCATAAACATGAAGGAAGCAGAAGCAATACTTATTTCCCTCAGGTGTCATTTTACATCTCTACCTGATACTAGTTAAACCAATATTCTGATATCGGTGTTCACCTTCTTTTTCTTTTGGCTTTTTGTTCATTTTTTAATAAATTGAAATATAGTTCATGTAGAATATCATGTTAGTTTCAGGTGTACTACATAATGATTTGACATTTACATTCATTATGAAACGATCATCATAGTAAGTCTAGTAACTATCCATCCTCATACAAAATTATTACAATATTATCAACCGTATCCCTTATGCTGTATATTACACCCTGTGACTTATTTATTTTATAACTGGAGGTTTGTACCTCTTTCTGTTCATTTTAAAAATCATTTAGAAAGATTCTGAAAGGCTTAGGAAAAGGAGAATTTCAATCTCCATTGGGGAATTGAGAAACAGTTTTTGGTCTATTAAAAATGCTTATTATGTATATTTGGTGCCTTAATTCTACGTGACAAAATGATAAATGCAGAAGAACGCTCATATTCTCTGCTTTTGGCTTTAGCAAGCATTGAATGCATTCAGCTTAATAAAATTCAAGTGTTGCCAATATAAACGAAAGAGGCTGTTATCACTTTGCACCCTTAGTTATTAGCAATCATGACAGCTCAAGGAAAGTCAACTGACATTTATTTATGAAAGGATTTGAACAGTCACAGCTGAAATTCACAAATGTAGATGCAGATAACTGTGGAAAGTCACAAGAAATGGTAGGAAAGAAAAACTAGTAAGGAGAGCAAACGTAATCAGCTTTGTTGAAACAAGGAGTATTAATGGAGGTAACTCCTCAGTTTTTTACTCTTCTGAAATCTTTCTTCTCTTCTAAATTTCTCCTTCTCCTCTCTTCCTCCTCCTTCTTTGTCTTCCAGAGTGTTGTCACCTATACAAAATGCTCTGTGGAGCTTGAAATGTGTTTCCTTATTAGTTTATCTGAATCTCAACTTATTTTTTCTATTGGTGAGAACACTGGTTCTTAACCTGTAGCTTTTTTATCTCCAAGTATATCAATGGTGTTAAGTAATACCCATCCAATGCCATTTTCTTCATAGTTACCATTTCCTCATACTTCTCAACGTGCCTGATAAGTCACACCTGCTTGTGAGTTCCCTTCCACCCACAAGTCAACCATCCTAATTCATGGCCAGAGCCAAGGGCTCTCTGCTCCACCCGCCACCAGTATTGCAGTTCTCATTGCTAGCTGGGCAGCGAGTCATCCAGCTCCAAAGCCCCATCATATTATGTGTTCTTGGACCACTGCTGGTACTGTCTCAGGTTGGCTTCTCTTGATGAAACAATCAACACATGTGTAAAGGAGGGGCTGACGCAGATTGGGCATAGGGAAACGTCAGACTGTGATACAGGATGACAAAGCCTCAGCCAAGGCCCCAAGGAGCTAGAGCACATCCTGTTCATCATTGTGGTGCCCAATGAACCCTTACTGGCCCGCCAACATCAGTCACTGTATGTGGGCCTCTGGGAAGGGCTTGCCTGGAAGGAGGAGTCTGTCTGCTGCTGAGGCAAACCCAGAAGGTGCTGACAGCTCCGGCATTGAGGCCTTCCTGGAAGGGGGATTGTTTCCATCACAGAGATGCATGAGGACAGAATGCAGATTAGGTCACGTCTGAAAAGGATCCAATCCTCCAAAATGACCCCAGATTTCACTTGAAAGACTATAGGTTTCATTCAGGTCTGATCTTAATTTACAGCCCAGAGTGTGGGCCAAAACGTCTCCATTTACTTTGGGAAATACTCCCAAATCTCACTTACCTAAATACTTGGTACACTGTAAGGTCACTAAGAGGGCTTTTTAAAATGTACTTTTGAAAGAGATTTCTAGTTTGGTTTTCAAGAAAGATTATGTATGAAAAAAAGTTTTGGAGGGAAATGATATAACTCTAAAAGAGATTTAATATCAGCGGGGGAAAAGGATTAGGGAAAAAGAGAACTCATGGCATCTCACTGAAGTACGTTTGATCTTAGGCCCTGCTTTAGATATTAATTTCTGAGCTAATGAGGCTCGGCCAGACTCTCGGGATGTAGGAACCATTTTCCAAAAACATATTTAGCTTTATCCTATTTCCCTGAATCCAGACCAGGATCCTATAAATCTGTAATTTAAATTCTGTCCTGGCCATGTAAAAGGTTTAACCACTACGTTAAATCCAGTAGACAATTTAAAAATCCTAATTTAGGGGCGTTAATCCCTTTTTTTTTTTTTTTTTTCTTCCGGTGCGCGGGCCTCTCACTGGTGTGGCCTCTCCCGTTGCGGGTCACAGGCTCCAGACGCGCAGGCTCAGCGGCCATGGCTCACGGGCCCAGCCGCTCCGCAGCACGTGGGATCTTCCCGGACCGGGGCACGAACCCCTGTGCCCTGCATCGGCAGGCGGACTCTTAACCACTGCGCCACCAGGGAAGCCCCCTTTCTCTCTTGAGAGTGTTCCATGTTTGGTCTCATCACAAAAGTGAGCACCCTGTTACCACCAAGCTTTCCATCCTTGAAACAGCTCCCATTAACCAGCAGAGCAGCCTAAAGAAGAAAAATGTCCACTAAGCAGAGCATGGATGTTCTCTCAGGACACCAGAGCTTTGCTGGGAACTAATTTGAAACCAGTTTCCCATACATTAGGCTTCACAAGGTCACACTGTGCACTTTTGGTATCTGGCCGATAAGGGTATTTTCAGTAACAGTTTCAAGAACAGGAATGCTAGAATGCTAAACCATTGTTTTCGATTGTCTTACCAACTGTCAAATCAAATTCCTTTGTTTCTCTGGTGGCCAATAAGAATTGTATCAAATATTTTGTGTGTGTGTGTGATTTTAAAAATTGAAGTATAATTGACATAGAACATTATATTAGCTTCAGGTGTACAACATAATGATTCAATAGTTGTATATATCGTGAAATGATCATCACAGTAAGTGTAGTTAACATCCCTCACCATCCACAGTTACAGAACATTTTTTTCTTGTGATGAGACCTTTCCAGATCTATTCTCTTAGCACCGTCCAAGTACACTAATACATTATTATTAACTATGGTTGCCATGGTACATTACATCCCCATAGCTTATTTATTTCATAACTGGAAGTTTGTTCCTCAAAAATATTTCTTGAAATAAGAACAAAAAATACTTTTGTATTATAAATTTGGAGCTTGTGTCATTGATCAATAATCCACATACTATGGGTTGATCCTATCAATTATGTAAAAATAGAGCATCCACCTTATTGTCAGATTCACATTTCATTCAAGAAAGGTTTGGAGAGTTTATTGGGGTCTATGTCTGGGGATGAAAATAAATATTCTACTTCAGTACTAAAGGTATTCCTGGAACTCTTCCCTTTGTTCAATTAATTGATTAGGAGCAATTCAGATGCAATGTTTCCTCTTATTAAATTCATAGCACCCCAAACTTTCTTCAAACAAAGCAAGGTTAACATTTTGTTCTCAGTCCTTCAGAGTAAGTGACACTATCCAAGTTCTTCTCACTTTCTCCTATTGCTTCTTCTCCCTCTTTTATCCTCCTCAACCAGAGTGTAAGCTCCTCCAGAGCAAAAAAAAACAAGCCTTGTTTTCTATCGCCTTCATTGCCTGGCGCGAGTCCAGTAGATAAAACAGTCCCCAAGGCCTGGACAAGTGGAACTATTAAATGTAATTTTACAGTTTGGTGGGGTTGAAGCTGTAGCACATATCAGCCTGATGGGCCTATGTAATTAGTTCCTGTGAGAAGTCAGGAAAAGGAGGCGATGTCAATAAACTAGAACTCAGTCAGCAAAAGTGACCCATGTCAGCATGTAATTCCCCTTCCTCGTCCTCCACTGTCACCATTCAGCCATCTTTTCCACACTGATGGTCACCATCTGGCAGTCATCTCTTCCCACCTCTGCCCTCCAGCCAAAGGACTCAGGTTGATCAAATTGTCAGTGGGGAGAGAATGAAGGAATGGCCCTTCACAGCATAACTAGCCCTGAGCCCCACACCTCTGTAGGAATCACCTTCATAGTAACAGATGAAACCACAGGCCTCTGAAGCTGCTGGGGGCCTCAGAGTTCTCCAGAAGCCTGCTGCTAAAAATAAGTGTTAGATAGAAATGCAGACTCTCAAGCCCTGCTCCCTTCCTACTGAACCAGAATTGGAGGTTTAACAAGATCCCCAAGTCATCTGCATACACAATAAAGTCTGAAAAGCACTAGAATATGCTTCATTATGTATACCAGAAAGCTGAGCCCGGGAGAAGCCAGGTACCTAAATAAAATGCATCAGGACAGATTTGTAGATCAATTCATTCATTGATCCTGGAGAAACAATAACAGGAAAGTGTACAACACATTAGTAAAAGCAGGGCTTTGGCTCCTTACAAAAGACTTTACCATCAATTGAACAAGAAATCCAATTGTGTGACAATACTTCGGAGTGTATCACAGCAGTTCATTAACATTTCTAAGCACCATCATAAGGACTATACAGTAAATACTTGCATTAAATTAAATTAAAAAGTGTTTTCTTTTTTAACTTTTTATTTTATAGTGGAGTATAGCCGATTAACAATGTTGTGATAGTTTCAGGTGCACAGACATACATATGCACGTATCCATTCTCCCCCCAAATCCCCTCCCATCCAGGCTGCCACATAACACTGGGCAGAGTTCCCTGTTCTATACAATAGGTCCTTGTTGGTTATCCATTATAAATACAACCGTGTTTATTTATTTGTTTGTTGCTTTGTTTTGTTTTTACCTGAGCTGGGTCATACAAGTGCTAAAAGACATTTCTTTGTCTTTAGGCAAGATTTTTGTAGTTTCTAGGATTCCTAAGGTTGTTACTCCCCTTCATCCTTGACTTTTCTACCTGGTCTATTATTTCACCTCCAGCCACGTGCAGATCCCTATTTTTTAATTACTTGTTAATAAAAGGTAATATATGCCCTACATGGAAAATACAAGAGAATATCTCAAAGACTAGAAATTACCTAGAGTTCCAACCCAAGAGAAACACAGTTAACATGGGAAATGTATTTTCTTCCAACTTTTTAATGTAGTTAAAATGATACTGTATTTATAGGTTGGTATAATGATTTATTTTAAATTAAGAAAAAGAGTATTATCAGGTTATTACCTGGAACGTAATCAAAACTTCATATAGGAGACCTTCAAGATGGCGGAGGAGTACGATGTGGAGATCACCTTCCTCCCCACAAATACATCAGAAATACATCTACACGCGGAACTGCTCCTATAGAACACCCACTGAACGCTGGCAGAAGACTTCAGACCTCCCAAAAGGCAAAAAAGTCCCCACGTACCTGGGTAGGGCAAAAGAAAAAAGAATAAACAGAGACAAAAGAATAAGGTTGGGACCCGCACCGGTAGGAGGGAGCTGTGAAGGAGGAAAAGTTTCCACACACTAGAAGCCCCTTCGCGGGCGGAGACTGCGGGTGGCGGAGGGGGAAGCTTCAGAGCCGCGGAGGAGAGCACAGCAACGGGGGTGCGGAGGTAAAAGCGGAGAGATTCCCGCACAGAGGATCGGTGCCGACCGAAACACCAGCCCGACAGGCTTGTCTGCTCACCCGCCGGCGCAGGCGGGGCTGGGAGCTGAGGCTCAGGCTTCGGTCGGAGCGACGGGGAGGGGACTGGGGTTGGCGGCGTGAACACAGCCTGAAGAGGGTTAGTGCGCCATGGCTGGCCGGGAGGGAGTCCGGGGAAAAGTCTGGACTTGCCGAAGAGTCAAGAGACTTTTTCTTACCTCTTTGTTTCCTGGTGCGCGAGGACAGGGGATTAAGAGCGCTGCTTAAAGGAGCTCCAGAGACGGGCACGAGCCGCGGCTAACAGCGCGGACCACAGAGACAGGCATGAGACGCTAAGGCTGCTGCTGCCGCCACCAAGAAGCCTGTGTGTGAGCACAGGTCACTATCCACAACCCCCTTCCGGGGAGCCTGTGCAGCTCGCCATTGCCAAGGTCCCGGGATCCAGGGACAACTTACCTGGGAGAACGCACGGCGCGCCTCAGGCTGGTGCAACGTCATGCCGGCCTCTGCCGCCGTGGGCCCGCCCCTCACGCCGTGCCCCTCCCTCCCGCCGGCCTGAGTAAGCCAGAGCCCCCGAAGCAGCTGCTCCTTTAACCTCATCCTGTCTGAGTGAAGAACAGACGCCCTCAGGCGACCTACGCGCAGAGGCGGGGCCCAATCCAAAGCTGAGCCCCGGGAGCTGTGAGAACAAAGAAAAGAAAGGGAAATTGCTCTCAGCAGCCTCAGGAGCAGCGGATTAAAGCTCCACAATCAACTTGATGTACCCTGCATCTGTGGAATACCTGAATAGACAACGAATCATCCCAAATTGAGGAGGTGGACTTTGGGAGCAAGATTTATGATTTTTTCCCCTTTTCCTCTTTTTGTGAGTGTGTATGTGTATGCTTTTGTGTGTGATTTTGTCTGTATAGCTTTGCTATTACCATTGGTCCTAGGGTTCTGTCGGTTTTTTTTTTTTTTTAGTATAGTTTTTAGTGCTTGTTATCATTGGAGGATTTGTTTTTTGGTTTGGTTGCTCTCTTCTTTCTTTTTTTTATTACTTTTTTATCTCTAATAATTATTTTTTATTTTAATAACTTTATTTTGTTTTATTTTACTTTTTTTCTTTCTTTGTTTTCTCCCTTTTATTCTGAGCCGTGTGGATAACAAGGTCTTGGTGCTCCGGCTGGGTGTCAGGCCTGTGCCTCTGAGGTGGGAGAACTGAGATCAGAACATTGGTCCATCAAAGACCTCGCAGCTCCACGTAATATCAAACAGCGAAAATCTCCCAGAGATCTGCATCTCAACACCAACACCCAGCTCCACTCAACAACCAGCAAGCTACAGTGCTGGACACCATATGCCAAACAACTAGCAAGACAGGAACACAGCCATACCCATTAACAGAGAGGCTGCCTAAAATCATAATAAGATCAAAGACACCCCAAAACACACCACCGGACGTGGACCTGCACACCAGAAAGACAAGATCCAGTCTCATCCACCAGAACACAGGCACTAGTTAACTCCACCAGGAAGCCTACACAACCCACCAATCCAAACTTAGCCACTGGGGGCAGACACCAAAAACAACGGGAAATACGAACCTACAGCCTGCGAAAAGGAGACCCCAAACATAGTAAGTTAAGCAAAATGACAAAGCAGAGAAACACAGAGCAGATGAAGGATCAAGGTAAAAACCCACCAGACCTAACAAATGAAGAGGAAATAGGCAGTTTACCTGAAAAAGAATTCAGAGTACTGATAGTAAACATGATCCAAAATCTTGGAAACAGAATGGAGAAAATACAAGAAGTGTTTAACAGGGACCTAGAAGAACTAAAGAGCAAACAAACATTGGTGAAAAACACAGGAAATGAAATTAAAAATGCTCTAGAAGGAATCAATAGCAGAATAACTGAGGCAAAAGAACGGATAAGTGACCTGGAAGATAAAATAGTGGAAATAACTACTGCAGAGTAGAATAAAGAAAAAAGAATGAAAAGAATTCAGGACAGTCTCAGAGACCTCTGAGACAACATTAAACGCACCAACATTCAAATTATAGGGTTCCCAGAAGAAGAGGACAAAAAGAAAGGAACTGAGAAAATATTTGAAGAGATTATAGTTGGAAACTTCCCTAATATGGAAAACGAAATAGTTAATCAAGTCCAGGAAGCACAGAGTGTCCCATACAGGATAAATCCAAGGAGAAACACGCCAAGACACATATTAATCAAGCTATCAAAAATTAAATACAAAGAAAAAATATTAAAAACAGCAAGGGAAAAACAACAAAAAACATACAAGGAAATCCCCATAAGGATAACAGCTGATCTTTCAGCAGAAACTCTACAAGCCAGAAGGGAGTGGTAGGACATATTAAAAGTGATGAAAGGTGAAAACCTACACCCAAGATTACTCTACCCAGCAAGGATCTCATTCAGATTTGACGGAGAAATTAAAACCTTTACAGACAAGCAAAAGCTAAGAGAATTCAGCACCACCAACCAGCTTTACAACAAATGCTAAAGGAACTTCTCTAGGCAGGAAACACAAGAGAAGGACCTACAATAACAAACCCAAAACAATTAAGAAAATGGTAATAGGAACATACATATCGATAATTACCTTAAATGTAAATGGATTAAATGCTCCAACCAAAAGACATAGACTGGCTGAATCAATACAAAAACAACACCCATATATATGCTGTCTACAAGAGACCCACTGCAAACCTAGGGACACATACAGACTGAAAGTGAGGGGATGTAAAAAGATATTCCATGCAAACGGAAATCAAAAGAAAGCTAGAGTAGCAATTCTCATATCAGACAAAATAGACTTTAAAATAAAGACTATTACAAGAGACGAAGAGGGACACTACATAATGATCAAGGGATCGATCCAAGAAGAAGATATAACAATTGTAAATATTTATGTACCCAACATAGGAGCACCTCAATATATAAGGCAAATGCTTTATGTATAAACAGCCATAAAAGGGGAAATCGACAGTAACACAGTCATAGTAGGGAACTTTAACACCCCACTTTCACCAATGGACAGATCATCCAAATTGAAAATCAGGAAACACAAGCTTTAAATGATACATTAAACAAGATGGACTTAATTGATACTTATAGGGCATTCCATCCAAAAACAACAGAATACACTTTCTTCTCAAGTCCTCATGGAACACTCTCCAGGAAAGATCATATCTTGGATCACAAATCAAGCCTTGGTAAATTTAAGAAAATTGAAATTGTATCAAGTATCTTTTCCAACCACAACGCTATGAGAGAGATATCAATTACAGGAAAATATTGTAACAAATACAAACACATGGAGGCTAAACAATACACTACTTAATAACCAAGAGATCACTGAAGAAATCAAAGAGGAAATAAAAAAATACCTAGAAACAAATGACAATGAAAACACGATGACCCAAAACCTATGGGATGCAGCAAAAGCAGTTCTAAGAGGGAAGTTTATAGCAATACAATCTTACCTTGAATCAAGAAACATCTCAAATAAGCAACTTAACCTTACACCTAAAGCAATTAGAGAAAGAAGAACAACAAACCCCCAAAGTTAGCAGAAGGAAAGTAATCATAAAGATCAGATCAGAAATAAATGAAAAAGAAATGAAGGAAACAATACCAAAGATCAATAAAACTAAAAGCTGGTTCTTTGAGATGATAAACAAAATTGATAAACCACTAGCCAGACTCATCAAGAAAAAAAAGGTAGAAGACTCAAATCAATAGAATTAGAAATGAAAAAGGAGAAGTAACAACTGACACTGCAGAAATACAAAGGATCATGAGAGGTTACTACAAACAACTCTATGCCAATAAAATGGAAAACCTGGAAGAAATGGACAAATTCTTAGAAACGCACAACCTTCTGAGACTGAATCAGGAAGAAATAGAAAATATAAACAGACAAATCACAAGCACTGAAATTTAAACTGTGATTAAAAACCTTCCAACAAACAAAAGCCCAGGACCAGATGGCTTCACAGGCGAATTCTATCAAACATTTAGAGAAGAGCTAACACTTATGCTTCTCAAACTCTTCCAAAATATAGTAGAGAGAGGAACACTCCCAAACTCTTTCTACGAGGCCACCATCACTCTGATACCAAAACCAGACAAAGATGTCACAAAGAAAGAAAACTACAGGCCAATATCACTGATGAACATAGATATAAAAATCCTCTCAACAAAATACTAGCAAACAGAATCCAACAGCATATTAATAGGATCATATACCATGATCAAGTGGGGTTTATCCCAGGAATGCAAGGATTCTTCAATATATGCAAATCAATCAATGTGATACACCATATTAAGATATTGAAGAATAAAAACCATATGTTCATCTCAATAGATGCAGAAAAAGCTTTTGACAAAATTCAACACCCATTTATGATAAAAACCCTCCAGAAAGTGGGCATAGAGCGAACTTATTTCAACATAATAAAGGCCATATATGACAAACCCACAGCCAACATCATCCTCAATAGTGAAAAACTGAAACCATTTCCACTAAGACCAGGAACAAGACAAAGTTGCCCACTCACCACTATTATTCAACACTGTTTTGGAAGTTTTAGCCACAGCAATCAGAGAATAAAAAGAAATAAAAGGAATCCAAATCGGAAAAGAAGAAGTAAAACTGTTACTGTTTGCAGATGACATGATACTATAAAGAGAGAATCCTAAAGACTCTACCAGAAAACTAGTAGAGCTAATCAATGAATTTGGTAAACTTGTAGGATACAAAATTAATGCACAGAAATCTCTTGCATTCCTATACACTAATGATGAAAAATCTGAAAGTGAAATTAAGGAAACACTCCCATTTACCATTGCAACCAAAAGAATAAAATACCTAGGAATAAACCTACCAAAGGAGACAAAACACCTCATGCAGAAAATATAAGACACTGATGAAAGAAATTAAAGAGGATACAAACAGATGGAGAGATATACCATGTTCTTGGATTGGAAGAATCAACATTGTGAAAATGACTATACTACCTAAAGCAATCTACAGATTCAGTGCAATCCCTATCAAACTACCACTGGCATTTTTCACAGAACCAGAACAAAAAATTTCACAATTTGTGTGGAGACACAAAAGACCCCAAATAGCCAAAGCAATCTTGAGAAAGAAAAATGGAGCTGGAGGAATCAGGCTCCCAGAATTCAGACTCTACTACAAAGCTACAGTAATCAAGACAGCCTGGTACTGGCACAAAAACAGAAATACAGAGCAATTGAACAGGATAAAAGCCCAGAGATAAGCCTACTCACATATGGTCACCTTATCTTTGATAAAGGAGGCAAGAATATATAATGGAGAAAAGACAGCCTCTTCAATAAGTGGTGCTGGGAAAACTGGACACCTACATGTAAAAGAATGAAATTAGAACACTCCCTAACACCATACACAAAAATAAACTCAAAATGGATTAAAGACCTAAATGTAAGGCCAGACACTATAAAACTCTTAGAGGAAAACATAGGCAGAACACTTTATGAGATAAATCACAGCAAGACCCTTTTTGACCCACCTCATAGAGAAATGGAAATAAAAACAAAAATAAACAAATGGGACCTAATGGAACTTAAAAGCTTTTGTACAACAAACGAAACCGTAAACAAAACGAAAAGACAACCCTCAGAATGGGAGAAAATATTGGCAAATGAAGCAACTAACAAAGGATTAACCTCCAAAATTTACAAGCAACTCATGCAGCTCAATATCAAAAAACAAACAACCCAATCCAAAAATGGGCAGAAGACCTAAAGACACATTTCTCCAAAGAAGATATACAGATTGCCAACAAACACATGAAAGGATGCTCAACATCACTAATCATTAGAGAAATGCAAATCAAAACTACAATTGGATATCACCTCACACCAGTCAGAATGGCCATCATCAAAAAATCTACAAACAATAAATGCTGGAGAGGGTGTGGAGAAGAGGGAACCCTCTTGCACTGTTGGTGGGAAGGTAAATTGATACAGCCACCGTGGAGTACAGTATGGAGGTTCTTTAAAAACCTAAAAATAGAAGTACCATACGACCCAGAAATCCAACTACGGGGCATATACCCTGAGAAAACCATAATTCAAAAAGAGACATGTACCACAATGTTCATTGCAGCACTATTTACAATCGCCAGGACATGGAAGCAACCTAAGTGTCCATTGACAGATGAATGGTAAAGGAGACATGGTACATATATACAATGGAATATTATTCAGTCATAAACAGAAACGAAATTGAGTTATGTGTAGTGAGGCTGATGGACCTAGAGTCTGTCATACAGAGTGAAGTAAGTCAGAAAGAGAAAAACAAATACGGTATGCTAACACATATATATGGAATCTAAAAAAAAAAAAAAAAGGTTATGAAGAACTAGGGGCAGGACGGGAATAAAGATGCAGATCTACTAGAGAATGGACTTGAGGACACAGGGAGGGGGAAGGGTAAGCTGGGACGAAGTGCCAGAGTGGCAAGGACTTATATATATTACCAAATGTAAAATAGATAGCTAGCGGGAAGAAGCTGCATAGCACAGGGAGATCACCTCGTGCTTTGTGACCACCTAGAGGGGTGGGATAGGGAGGGTGGTAGGGACGGAGACGCAAGAGGGAAGAGATATGGGGATATATGTATATGTATAGCTGTTTCACTTTGTTATACAGCAGAAACTAACACATGATTGTAAAGCAATTATACTCCAATAAAGATGTTAAATAAATAAAGGCCACCTTGGATGCTGCCTACCAAAAAAAAATACTTCATATAATCGTACTCTATAGTCATAAAGTAATAAGATCCTTCATAATCATAACCTTAATGATTACATAATATTTTATTGGACACCATAATTTACTTAACCATTGTTTCATTACCAGACACTTAAATTATTGGCAATTTTTACTTTTCAGATAAAGAGGTGAAAATCATCATTGTGAATAAAATTTTGTTCATGCTTTGGCATAGAATCATTACAAAACTCTTGATACAGACTGCCAAACTGATTACCAATTCTTTACAAGACTGATCATCTCATCAGAACCTCACAGATACTTAAGGTATTTATTAATTTGATTGGGGAAGATCAAATTTCATAGTGTGAACAGAAAATTTTAAATTTATATTGTATTGGGTTGGCCAAAAATTTCATTTCGGTTTTTCCGTAAGATCTTATTGTAAAACCCCAACGAAATTTTTGGCCAACCCAATATTTCTTCTTTGGTGAATAATTCATTTTTTCCAATGTTCATTTATCTACTGACGTTCATAGCATTTTTCTCACTGATTTGTATGGGGTAGTTATAGATATTGTCTTTATTTGGATCTATGTTGCAAATTTTTTTATTGTAGCCATTTTAATGTACAGGAATTTTTTAAACAAAATTTTATATAGCCAAATCTATCTTTTGCTTACTATATCTTTTGTTTGCTTCTAGGCTTAGAAAATATTCTCCTGCTCAGAGATACACTATTTATTTCTATTATTGTCTAGTTATCTTCTGTCTTGACTTTTAGATTCAACAGTTTATTCCGTCTGGAACTGATTTTGGTGTGTGTTATGAGATGAGAATATAAAGGAATTTTTCCAAATTATGAACCACTTGTTTCAATACAATTTACTGAATCTTTTTGTTTTGTACTCAATTATTATACCACACACACATATAATATACATAATTATTTAATATATAAAAATATTCTATTGTCTGTTCTGAGCTATATATTCTTGAGTGGGAAACACTATTTTTACTATTGTGACTTTATGGTATGTTCACATACGTGATTGACAACTCTTTTCTTGCTGTTTTTCTAAGTTTTTCTATATATTTTCCTGTATTTTCAATATAGGATTTTAATTGTTAATTTCTAATATTCTATTATGGTGAGAGGATTTGGTGGATGTTGCAGTAATTTTTTGAAATTTACGGGAATTCCTTTTTGCCTTGTAAAGGGTCAATTTTGTAAATGTTTGATGTGGGCTTGTCTGATAGAAAGGTACAGAATTCTCTCTATACGTCCATTAAATCAAACTTGTTATTATATTTTTTAGATCTTCCATATTCTTACTAATTTTATGTCTGCTTGATTTACAAATTTTTGAAAGCTATGTTAAATAAACCGCTATGACTGTGGAGTTATCAAATTGGCTTACTATTTCTTAGGTTTTTTTTTTATGTATTTCGTGGCTATGTGGTTAAATACAAGTTTATGATCAATGTTCGTGCTGGTTTTTTCTTTGTATTGTTATGCCATGTCTCTTGATTTCAATTAGTACTTCAGTTCATATTCAGTTCATATTCACAGTTTCAATTTCATTACTTGTGATTGGTCTGTTCATATTGTCTATTTCTTCCTGGTTCAGTCTTGGAAGGTTATACATTTCTAAGAATTTGTCCATTTCTTCCAGGTTGTCCATTTTATTGGCATAGAGTTGCTTGTAGTAGTGTTTTATGATGCTTTGTATTTCTGCGGTGTCCATTGTAACTTCTCCTTTTTTATTCCTAATTTTACTGATTTGAGTCCTCTCCTTCTTTTTCTTGATGAGTCTGGCTACAGGTCTCTTAATTTTGTTTATCTTCTCAAGAAGCAGCTTTTAGTTTTATTGTTTCCATTTCATTTGTTTCTGCTCTGACCTTTATGATTTCTTTCCTTCTACTAACTTTGAGTTTTGTTTGTTCTTTTTGCTCTATTTCCTTTAGGTGTAAGGTTAGGTTGGTTATTTGAGATTTTTCTTGTTTCTTGTGGCAGAATTGTATTGCTATAAACTTCCCTCTTAGAACTGCTTTTGCTGCATCCCATAGGTTTTGGATCATCGTGTTTTCATTGTCATTTGTCTCTAGGTAATTTTTGATTTCCTCAGCGATCTCTTGGTTGTTTAGTAACATGTTGTTTAGCCTCCATGTTTTTGTGTTTTTTACGTTTTTTTCCCTGTAATTGATTTCTAATCTCAGCGTTGTGGTCAGAAAAGATGCTTGATATGATTTCAATTTTCTTAAATTTACCAAGGCTTGATTTGTGACCCAAGATGTGATCTATCCTCGAGAATGTTCCATGTGCACTTGAGAAGAAAGTGTAATCTGCCATTTTCAGATGGAATGTCCTATAAATATCAATTAAATCTATCTTGTCATTTAAAGGTTGTGTTTCCTTACTAATTTTCTGTCTGGATGATCAGTCAGTTGGTGTAAATGAGGTGTTAAAGTCCACCACTATTATTGTGTTACTGTCGATTTCCTCTTTTGCAGCTGTTAACATTTGCTTTATGTATTGCGGTGCTTCTATGTTGGGTGCATATATATTTATAATTGTTATATCTTCTTCTGCGATTGATCCCTTGAGCATTATGTAGTGTCCTTCCTTGTCTCTTGTATCATTCTTTATTTTAAAGTCTATTTTACCTGGTACGAGTATTGCTACTTCAGCTTTTTTTGATGTCCATTTGCATGGAACATCTTTTTCCATCCTCTCACTTTCAGTCTGTATGTGTCCCTAGGTCTGAACTGGGTCTCTTGTAGACAGCATATATATGGGCATTGTTTCTGTATCCATTCAGCCAGCCTGTGTCTTTTGGTTGGAGCATTTAATCCATTCACATTTAAGGTAATTATTGATATGTATGTTCCTATTACCATTTTCTTAATTGTTTGGGGTTTGTTTTTGTAGGCCCTTTTCTTCTCTTGTGTTTCCCACTTAGAGAGGTTCCTTTAGCATTTGTTGTAGAGCTGGTTTGGTGGTACTGAATTCTCTTAGCTTTTGCTTCTCTGTAAAGATTTTGATTTCTCCATTGAATCTGAATGAGATCCTTGCTGGATAGAGTAATCTTGGTTGTAGGTTCTTCCCTTTTGTCACTTTAAATATATCATGCCACTCCCTTCTGGCTTGTAGAGTTTCTGCTGAGAAATCAGCTGTTAACCTTATGGGAGTTCCCTTGTATGTTGTCATTTTTCCCTTGTTGCTTTCAATAATTTCTCTTTGTCTTTAATTTTGGTCAATTTGATTACTCTGTGTCTCAGTGTGTTTCTCCTTGGGTTTATCCTGCCTGCGTCTCTCTCCACTTCCTGGACTTGGATGGCTATTTCCTTTCCCATGTTAGGGAAGTTTTTGACTATAATCTCTTCAAATATTTTCTTGGGTCCTTTCTCTCTCTCTTCTTCTGGGACCTCTATAATGCGCATTTTGGTGCATTTAATGTTGTCCCAAAGGCCTCTTAGGTTGTCTTCATTTCTTTTCATTCTTTTTTCTTATGTTCTGCAGCAGTGAATTCCACCATTCGCTCTTCCAGGTCACTTATCTGTTCTTCTGCCTCAGTTATTGTGCTATTGATTCCTTCTAGTATATTTTTCATTTCAGTTATTGCATTATTCATCTCTGTTTGTTTGTTCTTTAATTCTTCTAGGTCTTTGTTAATCATTTCTTGCATCTTCTCGATCTTTGCCTCCATTCTTTTTCCAAGGTCCTGAATCATCTTCACTGTCATTATTCTGAATACTTTTTCTGGAAGTTTGGCTATCTCCACTTCATTCAGTTGCTTTTCTGGGGTTTTATCGTGTTCCTTCATCTGGTATATAGTCCTCTGCCTTTTCATTTTGTCTATCTTTCTGTGAATGTGTTTTTTGTTCCACGGGCTGCAGGATTGTAGTTCTTCTTCTTTAGTGCCCTTTTTGAATTGATATTCTTCATACCCCCTTTTTCCTCCTCTGCTGATTTGTAAGCTATAGATTGTATTTCTGCCTTTTTGGTGATTACTCGTAAATGTTTACATATATGCAAATAATTCTAACAAAGTCTACTTTTTTAGTACTTCTATCTTCCTCTCAAATATCAGATTCTCATTGTAATTTACCTATTCAGCCATCCCATCTACAATCATGTTACTGTTATCTAGAATTTCATTTTTCCTTCTTAAAGGCAAAATTTTTATGTTTTAATAGTCAATTACATTTAAGAGGTCCTTTTATCATTTTCTGAGCTAACAATTGTTTCCTCATTCCATGTCTCCACTCTTTATTTATTTATTTTTTTTGCGGTACATGCGCCTGTCACTGTTGTGGCCTCTCCCGTTGCGGAGCACAGGCTCCCGATGCGCAGGCTCAGCGGCCATAGTTCACGGGCCTAGCTGCTCCGCGGCATGTGGGATCCTCCTGGACCAGGGCACAAATCCATGTCCCCTGCATCGGTAGGCGGACTCTCAACCACTGTGCCACCAGGGAAGCCCCATGTCTCCACTCTTAATCCAGTGTTATTAATACGTGTATAATTTAGAAAAAGTCTGAAGGGGGTAAACTCTTTCTGAGTATGTCTTTCTTCTTTTCATTTTACCTCACTTTTTAATAATAGTTTTGCCACATAAACAATTTGAATTTGGCAGCTATGTTCCTTTAGCACTTTAATGATATTATCCTATCATTTTCTACCATCCATGGCTGCTGAGGAAAAATTTGTTACCAGTTTCAAAGTATTTCCTTTCAATATAATTTACCTTTTTCCCTTGGTAGCTTTATTATAAATAAGTAATCTTATTTTTTCTTTGATGTTCAACAGTATCACCATGATACATCTCACTTTGAATTTATTTTACCTGCTTGCTATTCATAGTGTACTTTTGTTATGAGAACTCACTTTTTCTTTTTCAGCTCAGCTATTATTTCTTCAAATGTCATTTTTCCTCTATTCTCTTCTTCTGGAACTTCTATTAGACATGTGTTAGAGCTGCTATACATAAGCTACTGTCTCAACTGCTCTTTCATATACCTCATCTCTCTTTCACTCTGAGCAAACGCTTCAGTACCATCTTTCAATATGCTAATTCTCTCTTTGACTAGGTCCAACCTAGAGGTTATCCTACTTTTAGAGTTTTTCATTTCAATGACTATCCCTTATTTTCATAATTTTTGAATGTTTATTTTCTCATGTCTGTTTAATTTTTGCCTTATCACATTTTTTTTTTTTTTTTTTTTTTGCCGTACGCGGGCCTCTCACTGTTGGGGCCTCTCCCGTTGTGGAGCACAGGCTGTGGATGCGTAGGCTCAGTGGCCATGGCTCATGGGCCCAGCCGCTCCGCGGCATGTGGGATCCTCCCAGACCGGGGCACGAACACGTGTCCCCTGCATCGGCAGGCAGACTCAACCACTGCACCACCAGGGAAGCCCACCTTATCACATTTTGATTGTTTTTTTCGTTGTTATTCAGATTCCTTCATTTAGCTCTTAGAGACTTCTACATATATTCATTTTGAAGTTGTTGTCTAACTGATACGAAATACTGTTTTAATCTGAGGTTAATCTGTGTCCCATTGTTGATTTTGTAAGATGGCCTTCTGAGATCAAATTTCTTGATGCACTGTAGAGGTTTGGCCATATTTCTGAAATTAAATTTCCTCATGTATGGTAAAATTTTGGTTTGTAGACTCATTTTGAATACAAAGTTTTTCAGTTTCATTTTTTCTCAATCTCTTAGCTATTTATTTGCTTTTTGTATTACATTTCATCTAGAATTTCTATATGTTTGAAATGGGTGGGATGGGGAAATAGGTTCTCACCAGTTAATTCTGTCATGTGTCATCTCTTTTTCTTTATTAATACTAAGGTAAATTCCTCCAAACATCACAGAGATTGTGTTTAGAGATGTTAAAACTTTAAATTAATTTGGGAAGAATTGATACCATATTAGACTTTCCAACCAAGAACAAGGACCTTGTGAATTTCTATTTGGTCAGGTCTTCTTTTCTGTCTCTCAGTAAACTTTCATATTCTAATGCCTTCTGGAATAGTTAAATCTATAGTACTCAAAAAAGTTCTTTTTATTTATTTATTTTTTGATGAACAACAGAGCAATAGATTTTATTACACTTGTCTTAGTGATTCGTATTTTAACATTACAAAAATGTATGTCCCCTTTTAAAAAATTCAGATAATACAAATATGCACAAACTAAAGGGCATACATTATTTCCTTCTTCTCCAGTCCCTTGTTCTTTCCTAGAATTAATTCTTTTATTTTATTTTTTAAAACATCTTTATTGGAGTATAATTGCTATACAATATTGTGTTAGTTTCTGCTGTATAACAAAGTGAATCAGCTATATGTATACATACATCCCCTTATCCCCTCCCTCTTGTGCCACCCTCCCACCCTCCCTATCCCACCCCTCTAGGTGGTCACAAAGCACCGAGCTGATCTCCCTGTGCTATGTGGCTGCTTCCCACTAGCTATTTATTTTACATTTAGTAGTGTATATATGTCAATGCTACTCTCTCACTTTGTCCCAGCTTACCCTTCCCCCTCCCTGTGTCCTCAAGTCCATTCTCTACATCTGCATCTTTATTCCTGTACTGTCCCTAGGTTCTTCAGAACCATTTTTTTTAGATTCCATATATATGTGTTAGCATACGGTATTTGTTTTTCTCTTTCTGACTTACTTGGTTCTGTATGACAGACTCTAGGTCCATCACCTCACTACAAATAACTTAATTTTGTTTCTTTTTATGGCTGAGCAATATTCCATTGTATATATGTGCCACATCTTCTTTATCCATTCATCTGTTGATAGACACTTAGGTTGCTTCCATGTCCTGGCTATTGTAAACAGTGCTGCAATGAACATTGTGGTACATGACTCTTTTTGAATTATGGTTTTCTCAGGGTATATGTCTAGTAGTAGGATTGCTGGGTCATATGGTAACTCTATTTTTAGTTTTTTAAGGAACCTCCATACTGTTCTCCATAGTGGCTGTATCAATTTACATTCCCACCAACAGTGCAAGAGGATTCCCTTTTCTCCACACCCTCTCCAGCATTTATTTTTTGTAGATTTTTTGATGATGGCCATTCTTACTGGTATGTGGTGATACCTCATTGTGGTTTCGATTTGCATTTTTCTAATGATTAGTGATGTTGAGCAGACTTTCACATTTTGGTGGCAATCTGTATATCTTCTTTGGAGAGATGTCTGTTTAGGTCTTCTGCCCATTTTGGGGTTGGGTTGTTTGTTTTTTTGATATTGAGCTGCATGAGCTGCTTGTATGTTTTGGAGATTAATCCTTTGTCAGTTGCTTCATTTGCACATATTTTCTCCCATTCTGAGGGTTGTCTTTTCATCTTGTTTATGGTTTCCTTTGCTGTGCAAAAGCTTTTAAGTTTCATTAGGTCCCATTTGTATATTTTTGTTTTTATTTCCATTTCACTAAGAGGTGGGTCAGAAAGGATCTTGCTGTGATTTATGTCATAGAACGTTCTGCCTATATTTTCCTCTAAGAGTCAAAACAGTTCTTGATCAATGTTGCTAACTTAAGATTCCTAGAATGTATCCAGTACGCAGGAACATTCAGACTTGAGGTGATATTTCTCCTCATTCCCTACAAGGTCTCTTCTATCAATTAATACCACTCGTTATTTGTTTTTTACTGTGTAAGGATGCTATCATCAGTGCTTCATGCTCTGTGAGGACATGAGTCCATTTCTCTCCCTGGGATTGCTAGCTGTTCTGATAATTTAGAGCTACGTCTTCTTGGACTCATTTCCTACAGTCATCTGTTTCCTTTTTCAAGGACAATGTCAAAGCCCAAGGCCAGAAACACATGGCCATAAGCCAAGAACAGAAGTGCTCTATAAGCTAGAGCAGCAGAGGTAGTTGATGGAAGGTGTGTGGGTGTGAGTGTGTGTGTATTTGTCCATATTAAGGACACCTGCTTATAAGTCTCCAGAGAAAAGAATTGTTTCTCATAATTGTTGAGCTCTACTTCCCCTCTGTTGCATATTGTTGATTATAAAGTATTTGTTCTGAATACTAATTATCTGGTGGGGGGTGGGGGGAACTATAGCAATCCAAGAAATAAATATACCATTATGTTCATATTTAATCCATTTAAATTTGACTGTTTATTTATTTAGCAACGGGAACTTCCAAATGTTTTTGAGTACCAGCATGTCATGCTTGAACCTAATTAACTCCTTTCATTTTAATTTACTTATGTTATGTCTGCTATCTTCAAAAGAAATGTCACTTGGCCTACCACTCACCAAGGAAAAATAGATTTAAAATATAGATAGTTTGTTCTGAGATTTGCCCATAAAACATTTACAAAATGGAATAATTTCTGAACTGCTGACAAACAATATCCTATATTTGATATATGTGTGTACATAAATAATGCTTTCTTTCAAAATTAAAATCCTAAACAAATATCGTATATTAATGCATATATGTGGAATCTAGAAAAATGGTACAGATGAACCAGTTTGCAAGGCAGAAATAGAGACACAGATGTAGAGAACAAACATATGCACACCAAGGGAGGAAAGTGGGGGTGGGGTGGGGGGATGAACTGGGAGATTGGGATTGACATATATACACTAATATGTTTAAAATAGGTAACTAATAAGAACCTGCTGTAGAGCACAGGGAACTCCACTTTGCTGTACAGTAGAAACTAATACAACATTGTAAAACAACCATACCCCAATTAAAATAAAAATCTGGGGCAAAAAAATAACAAAGGAAAGTTTAGTACTTCATAAATCCAAAAAAAGAAAATCCTAAACAGTATCAAAATTTCAAGATCTACAAAATTCCTGTTGACAACAATAACAACAAAGAAAACCAAATCAAAACGAAACAAAATGTCATTAGATCAGAAGGACTAAACCATATTGTCTTGAAATGAAATGTGTGCTAGGTGGGTCATCTCTTTAGGCACCAGAAAATCAATTTCCCATAAGATAAAATAGTTTCAATCAAGCATTTTTTTCTTTTTTTTAAAATTTATTTATTTATATTTATTTTTGCCTGCATTGAGCTTTCACTGCTGTGTGCAGGCTTTCTCTAGTTGCAGAGAACGGGAGCTACACTTTGTCACGGTGCACGGGCTTCTCATTGCAGTGGCTTCTCTTGTTGCAGATCACGGGCTCTAGGTGCATGGGCTTCTGTAGTTGTGGCGCACAGGCTCAGTAGTTGTGGCTCACGGGCTCTAGAGCGCAGGCTCAGTAGTTGTGGTGCACGGGCTTAGGTACTCCGCGGTATGTGGGGTCTTCCTGGACCGGAGCATGAACCTGTGTCCCCTGCATTGGCAGTCTGGTTCTTAACCACTGCACCACCAGGGAAGTCCCCAATCAAGCATTTTTAATTAAACTAGTTTACAACAGAATCCCATTACCCCAATTAAAGGACTAAACATAGTATTTATAGACACTTCTTAATAACTTAAAAATAGATACCAACAATTACGCTTAAAATTCCACATTAAAACAAAAATCCTAAGATCCAGTAGGCTGAAGTGAGTTATTATAAGTAGGAACTTCTGAAATGTTGGCCGTTCCTTGCTGATTATACCATGCAACTCTTTCAAGCGTCATGAGAAGACAAACCAAGATTTAGAACATCCCTTTGGCTGAATTATGTCCTTGTACTTTGCCACACATCACTCAATTAAAACAAAAAGCCTTGAATTATTACAATAATAATCTGAATCTTTGACTTCAAGAAATGAATTCTGTCCTATGAAAATCATTAAAGCAAAAAGCAATAAATACGTTATAATATTTTTGAGACTAGGTCGTTAATAATCAACCACAGAAAATTCCCAGTTCAGAAACCAGCTTTTCAATACCCACTGCTATATTTAAAATGGATAACCAATAAGGACCTACTGTATAGCCCAGGGAACTCTGCTCAATGTTATGTGGCAGCCTGGATGGAAGGGGAGTTCAGGCGAGAATGGATACATGTACATGTATGGCTGAGTCACTTTGCCGTGCACCTGAAGCTATCACAACATTGTTAATTGGCTTTATTTTAATATAAAATTAAAAGTTTAAAAAAATAAACCAGTTTTTCAAGAATAAAAAGAATCCACTTTTAAATATATTTTAAGTATATCTTTCATTCTCAAAAACCAGAAAATATGTGAGTCCATAGCTATTGCTCTAGGTTCTGCAATGTTCCTTCAACATTCCTTCAGAGGATTTAAAAGGATTTAATTTTTAATGGAATGAAATTTAATAAAACTGTTCTTCATTGCAAAATGCCAGTAATTGGAATTGCTACTGTAACACAAGCTTTCAGCTTTTCATCCAACTTTTCATTACTGAAGGATTTGATAGTAGCACCTTTTTCAAGTCACCACTTTCATCCTTAAATATCAACTTTCTTCATTTCAACTCATTCTAACATCTTACCCAGCTCTTTCTCATTCCTAATTATAGCAGCCCAGTTAATCATAAACATGATACAAAAGAGAAGTAACAAGTAGGTTCTGCAGATTCAAGAAAGCATGCCAAGTTGTGGATTTCTTCAGAGGACAATTTGAGTTATTGACTTCCAAACTCTCACCTCCTCTGTAATATCCTCCTCAGATTGTATCCATCATCTAGCTAACCAGTCTAATTCCAAGGAATTCATTATCTTTCATGGCTGACCATTTTGTTTTGAACAGTACTAAAGTGACTATTCAAAGAGACTCCTGGATTTACATAAAGAAAGTCTATTCTGTCTTCTCCAAGACAGCACTTAACATTTTTGAACAAAACTATGACATCTACCTACCCCCAAGTTACCTTCCCCTGTGTTAAGAATTGGCACATTCTTCAATTCCATTCCCTCACCCTTTCTCATCTGAGTATAGGCCAATTTGCCTATATCTCTCTTACAATGTGGCTTCCAGAACAAAATTAGTTCAGACAGTCTGATCAGTGACAACTAAGATGGGGTTGCGACATCCCTATTGTAAATTCTATTCTTCTGGTTTAGCTCCTCAATATGGAATTTGCTTTTGGGGGAATGATATCAAATTGTTGTTTCATTTTGAATTTATAGTTAAAGTCTCTGGGCCTTTTTATCTGATGTGTTGTCAAGCTGGTCTCTTTAATACAATATTTATATTTTTGGACCTATATGAAGACATTTTCATTGTTTTCTTTTGTACTAAAATTAACCCGCAAAAATAGAAACAGAAAAATACTTAAATAGCCACAGTTCCACTAATCTAAACATATCAAATCAACCATTTAAATTTTTCCCTTAAATCTTTCCTATATGCTTAGTACTACTCCTATCATACATACCATTTTGTTATTTCATTTTATATTATGTTGTATGTTTCCATATTTCTAATACATGGATTCCAAGATTTCTATTTAAATCTTCTGCAGAATTTTCTGTTAAGTTAATATACCACGATTTCATTAAGCATTTCCAGTTATTATTATAAATAGTCCTACTTACTTCCCAGGATTTTAAGGTTAGATGAACTCCTCTATGAATCTACAGTAAAATGGTCAAACTGCTTCCAAAATGTAAGGAGATGCATGTGCTAGGTTTCCCCTAACTCTGTAGGAATGACCATCCCAAGGAATACCCTCTAAGTATTTAAGGATATCTTTGTTTCCCTCAAATCAATGCATGGATATTACAGATATTGGGTTTAACTTCTTAATTAGAAAATGAAGAGCAGTTATTATCCTTTTCTACCTTATGCAAAATTCCCTAGCAGTGTCATGCAAGCACCTGTTTAACCTGGTCTCACCTGACCTTTCCTACTCTCCTCTCTTCCTCCAGGCACAGTTAATAACCTCTACCTGTGTGTTCCAATAGCCTTTTGTACATGTGTCTTGAGTAAGATATACAATTCATCACATTGTTTCATAATTGAACTCTACATCTTTGTCTCTTACCTAGACTGAGATTTTCAAGGGAAGGATGAGGTCTTCATTTTTCTGTCACCAGTATGTACAAGTGTACCTGGCATAAAGAGTAAGTGTGTTGTAAAGGAACAGAGAAACATACCCATTCCATCTTGTCTGCAATGGTATTACCATTATAATGGTACCTTTTTTTTTTTTTAAGATACATCCCATTGATTATTATTAATGTTGAATATTTTTCCATGCTTATTCAATCGCTGAATCATCTGTTGTGTGATTGTCTATGTTCTTTGCCCATTTATATGTTGGGATAGGCCTTTATATTGCCATCATCAATCTGAATGTCCATTTTCATTTAACAAATGCTTATATCGCATTTATGATTTGCCAAGTGTTGCTCTAAGTGCTTGGCAAATATTAACCCATTTAATCCTTGCAAAACCCCTTTGACATAGGTGCTATTAGAGGCATAGAGAAATTAACTCACTTGTCCAAAGTCACACAGCTAATAAAGGGTAGAGCCGGGATTTGAAACCAGGGACTTCAGAGTCCAGGGTCCTAATCCCTATATTATGCTATCCCTATTCATATTTTAAAATTAAATTTTGTAATATTTAATTTTGTAAAATTAAATTTTGTAATATTTATTATTGTAACATAATCAATAACCAGTCTGTGGTTGTGCTATGTATTTTAGCTACTCTATTTTCAGTTGTACTAACATTCTGAAAATAACTTCAGTGTTTAGAGCTATCCAGACCAAAGCTGGATTATGATCTGGAGCCCTGTTCCCTCAAATCGGTTGGTTGTTTTTAGTGTTGATTTGCCTAGCCTGACACCTCAAAGTGGACCCCTCAAAGTGGTAGCCTCACCCACTGATCCTTCCCTCCCCTGCCCCCATGTGCAATCCTGATTGTGAAGATGTTATCCTTGTTTCCAGGATTTAATTCACTTTCCCTGCTAAGACTGAGACTCGTTTATCCATAGAATTGACTTTCTCCATAGCTTTTTTTTTTTAATATAAATTTATTTATTTATTTTTGGCTGCGTTGGGTCTTCGTTGCTGTGCATGGGCTTTCTCTAGCTGCGGCGAGCGGGGGCTACTCTCTGTTGCAGTGCGCAGGCTTCTCATTGCAGTGCCTTTTTGCCAGCCTCCCCTGCTGGGAACTGTGCTGCTCCTCACCTGGACTTCCTGCTCACCACATTCCAGCCACCTAAACACTAGGAGGCAGATTGCGCCTTCCACTGAGAAACCCCCCACTGGCTCATCCCAACTATCAGACAGAACACTGTGTCAGACAGTAAAACGTTTCCTTCGAGACTAAGGCCACCTCCCCTTTTGGGTGTCATGATCTTAAACTGCTACTTATACCCACAGAAAGCATAGAGTCTCTTAGAGTGTGAATGCTGACCCCCAGCCTCCAAAGCACAGCACAGACACAAGCCAAACTCCCACCCACACCCACCCCACACCTCAGCATCCTCTGCCAATTCTTGGCTCATTTCCCATTAGCCACTGCCTCTCTGTAGGGATTCCAGCTATCCTCACTGCATTGAGAGAATCTGTTAGTCTTCTTTACATTTTGTTCTCTCATTTCAAAGCTTAGAAAGTTGCCAAGCCTTGGAAGACGTTGGGACCGAAAGGCGAGTATCAGGCTCTTCCTTTAAAGTTTAATCTCATTCATTTGATTCATTAATCCACATTTCAGCATTCTTCTGAATATGAATTCTGTTTCTAATATATTCACATCAGCAAATTTATTATCTGAAACTTGTTAAAAAATGTCTCTTGTATTTCATTCCACTTACTCTCGTCATATACAAGACCACTCACATATACGCAGGGTCACCTGTCTCATTTGAACACCTAAGGATCCATACAGCTGTACTGTAATCCAGTCTACATTTCTCTCTCCTGTCCATTATGTTGCCATAAGAGACTGCAAAATGCCATCCTGAAATCCGGGTAGATTTTTTACACAGATTTGCCTGATAAAACAATGTATTTGTGTTAAGGAAGGAAACGGTGTCCCTAGGGATTTTGTGATATGTGTTTGATTTTTTTATCTTAATTGTATTTCTCTTCCATATTCAGAAGTTGTAAAGTTGATGTGGTATATCCCTAAATGGCTATGAACTTCATTCCAACCTAATAGTCCCTGCAGGTTTCAGAAGTAAGGCTATCTACTACTAAGGTATCTTGTGTTATATTCTCTCAAAGTTCCCCTAAGTCTGGTAATTTTTCTCAGGAGAACCATAAATATTTCAGAAAGCAGAAGTGACAGGTACTTACTGGGTTCATCAGATATTTCTTGATCACTAGATTTGAGTAAAATAGCTTTCCAGTAAGTATTATAAGTAGACAGCTGATTTCTTTACAGTCATCAAGAAATAGTAGGAATTATTTTGAGAAGAATACAATGGAGGCCTTTTATAAAAAATAATTTTGTTGCTTTCACAATTGAGCTATTTCCATTGTTTATAAAGATAGAACTCTTCCCATTTTATCTCAGGTGGCTTCTGTCTTCATACAAAAGACCCTCACCACTTCTCGTCCATCATTTCATTAACCTATTTAAAGTTGATCTCAAGTGACACAGAGTTCACTTGAAGCACAAAGTTCCAGACACCTTTAACTAACAGTTCAGTGTTCTAATCACTTACAAAATTCAACTTCTGTCTCAGTTGTTATTTTGTATTACAAAATGATTTTTCAATGGCTCATTTATAAGAAAGTTGTTTCACAGCCGTGATCTTAAAATTTGGAATGAAAGTCCTAAAATGATTGCATGTAAAAAATTCCATCCTGTCCAATGTTAACCCTAGCAACAGGGCAACCATAATAGAAATGAAAGCTTTATGAAATTCTTAACATTTTCTCATTGCTGTGGGGATTTTCTTAGCTGAATGCATATATATATATATATATATATATATATATATACGTAATTTTAAATTAGTGCTTTCCCTTAGCAAGTTCTCATATATTTTTTAGTGTCCCAGAGCTAGAATTGTTAGTTTAACTCCTCACCATTCTGAAAAGAAAGTCTAATGTAGGTTTCTACTTTTAGGCTTATGTGGTTTTAGGACAAATTTACCTTACTGGTCCTGACTTTTGGTAATCTCTCATTCTAGAGAACAAGAATGAAAAGAGTGAACATTTTGTAATTAGGAAATTCAGTAAATACCCTCAGTGAATACTAGAAAGTATAAAATGAAAAAACGACTACTAGTTTTGATTCCTTAAACGCAGTATTGTGTTTGTTTGTTTTTTTTCAGTGATTTACTGGCAACACCAAGTGAGCAACTGTTTCCCGTATGAAAGGCATCCTTTAACATGTCATCCAAAGTAACAGGTTCAAAACCTAATCTCTCTGCTTTAACTATCAAGTACTATTTTGTTTGTATGTTTTGTGTAGTATGTGGAATCCTAACCATTTTCCTTCAAAATCCTATCATAAAAATAAACAAGCAGCATATACAACTACCTCTGTAGTCACATATACTTGAGCTCAGTTTTGTAATGCTTATAAATGGGCAATTAACACCTTTGCATACTTAGCTAGTTTAATTGTGATGTTAATCATCTATCTTTTGTCCTAATCCATTTTATTTTAATGTAGCCATTAAGCAAAGAAATAAAATGAGAACCTGTAGTCAAAAAGGTATCTGTGGATACTTAGAAAACATTAATGTCTTCATCTATATGTATTACAGGGTAAGGCGTGCAATGGAAAATGTTAAATTCCTATGTTGTGATGAGTCAGTTTTGCTCTGTGGCAATACAAATAACTGAATAAAGCAAATTTGTCCTTTGCTGTATGCTGACAGGATTACCACGTGATCATACACCATAATTAGTGACACTCCACACTCTCAGGAATCTTAAAGTGTGGAAAGCAAATGGAAAAAGAGTATTATCTAATGCACCAACAATTCAAATGCACATGTGATAAAATGGCTGCTTTTAGTACAGCATGCATGGAATGAGGTCTTCAGAATTTGTCAGTAGCAGGTGTTGGCTATATAAATATACATCCAGAACTGTACGTTTGGCCTCTGTTTCCCCTTCTCTGTTACTTCTCTTTGTTAAGCCACTGACCTTACGGCTTATGTGAGAATAACTTACCAGAAGCGACTCACGTTCTTCAGATTAGAATAACCAATGTGTATTATTTTTTTGCTACCATCTAGTCCACTTAGAGTACCTCTTTTAAGATGGATGAATTCGGAAATAGGTGGCTTTTTAAGCTATAAGAGCTCCATCTATTTGATTATGTTGAACATAGAATTCATTGCCTAGTATACAATCTTCTAATTAAAAGGTCTATAGAAAAAATACACTGTGTGCAGTATACTTTTAAGAAATTTGCTTAAAGACACCCGAGGGGCACCATCTGCTCCTAAACGAGAGATTTTGCAAGTTTGAGAAAAATGCCATTTATTTAGTCAAATGTTCAGTCTTCTGGCTTCCAAGACCAACTTTAAGTCCCTGGTATGGTGTTATATTTCAAGGTAACTGACCAGGCATTTAGGGGCAAGTTGTTACTCTTGGCCTTCTTCAGCTCTATAAGGGACATGATTCACCTTGCCTATAATTGACATATATCCTAGGTAGTGGCTTCCCTTTCTGATTGCAGACCTTAGCCAAATATGCAATCCAAAGGCTTACAAAATGCTTGCCCCATGGACATAGACTACATCATAAAATAGACATATCCGCATTTGGTTCACTTTGAAGAACTGGAACATCGCTTTATAATCCATCCTGCTATACTACATGCTTAGTGATTGATGAGACTAACTTCAAAGATGTAACCCTGTAAAGAAACTTCCAAATAAATTTTGATTAACAAGCTCAAGCTAGGTTGCCAGTGCCCCAGAGCAAGATCAGATCTACTTGCTTACGGCACATGCAACATCTAGGCTAGAGTCTGGCACGTGGCAGGATGTCAGGAAAGGTATTTGGTTTGTCTACTAGGTGAAATTGATGGACTGGCCAGTTGTAGTTATGACTGAACCACTCAGCAATCCCATCATTAGAGGTTCTTCCAAGACTAATGAGAATCATTATTCGCCTAAAAAAGGCAAAATCCAAGGGTTCCACCTGAGATTCCACCTCAGATAGAAGAGAAACCGTATGATTTGCTCATGCTTTTAACTGGTTTCTGAATGGTCCAGTCTCCTACTAATGATATGGTAAGTGAGACCAGATTATAACAGAACCTCTGGTTCTAACAAAATTACTTGTCCTATATCAACCTGTACAAACATGGCTTATAACTAACCTCAGAAATTAAAAAGGTCTCCACAAGCTCAACAGTAACACTATTTTGTGATCATCACAATGATATTTTAGGGCTTCCCTGATGGCGCAGTGGTTGAGAGTCTGTCTCCCGATGCAGGGGACGCGGGTTCGTGCCCCGGTCTGGGAGGCCGCGGCTGGGCCCGTGAGCCATGGCCGCTGAGCCTGCGCGTCCGGAGCCTGTGCTCCACAACGGAAGAGGCCACAACAGTGAGAGGCCCGCGTACCGCAAAAAAAAAAAAGATAATTTATAGAAAATAAATAGAAAAATACTTTTTTCATAGAAAAAATACTTTTTTCATAGAAAAAATACTTTTTATAGAAAAATACTTTTATCTTTATAGAAGAATACTTTTATAGAAAAATACTTTTATTTCAACTCACAGGAAAATTAAGATATCATATGATCATAGTCATTTTTTTTAATGATTAAAAAACTATATCAAAAGCAAAGACACCAAAATAACAAGTGATTATCTCTGGGTGTTAGGATTATTGGTGAGTATTTTCTTATTTCTTCTTTCCCATATCGTCCAAATTTTCTACAATAAACAGGTACTATATGTGTAATTCTAAAACTTTTATGTTTAAACTGTTACCAAATTGCTATTCATGTTTCACTTATGTCATTTCCAGATAACTGTTCAGTTCACCTCTGCAGCTTAATTAAGACCTAAATTTTCACAAATGGCTGGGATAAGAACATAATTTTATTTGAATGAATGTTTGTCAATGCTTTTCTGCAAACAGAAAGAAAAGCCTGAGCTAGAACTTGTCACACACAAAAAAATGAATGCCACTTAGAAAAGTCAATCTATTTGTTATTCCTTTTTAAAAGAAAGGCGTATGGATATCTCATCTGTATTCTGTTTCCCCATGCTAACCTGAATTCATGGTGAACGGTAACTAAAACTTAGTGTGGTGTGCCTGGCGAAGAATCATAAGAATTGCTTTTATTATTATTTTTGGAAAAGGAATTTCCATTTGAGGTTGCTGAAAGTTTCAGTTCCTAGAGTTGAAAATATCAGTTAAATTTGGTAACAAATTCCCTTTGTTTTGGGAAATTCACCAGGAAGGAACTTTTAGTTACACATAAAATTACCTCCCATTGTTCCTGGAGAGACTTGGGAAGTCACCATAAATCTGAATGTAGTTTCTATGGAATAAATCCTTGTTCTGTCAGGTAAATGCAAATGGCTGCATTTTCATGCAGACTGTGTCTTTGCAGGTTAGTGAACTGTTTTCCCCAAATATGGATTTACACTGGATATTAGTGCCCTCCACGTACCAAGACTGAAGTACCCCAAATCTGGGAAATACATTTTCAACTAGTAATGTGATTGTACCATCTGAGCCTTCACTGTCAGCTATGCCCTGCTTCTTCTGCTAAAGGAATGGGAGTTTCCAATGTCGGTCTAGCTGGGGCAAGAATGGGAAGGAGAGACACTCCTTGAGATATGGAGCTAAAGAAGTAGGGAGCCAGGGCTTCCCTGGTGGCTCAGTGGTTAAGAATCTGTCTGCCAATTCAGGGGACACGGGTTCGAGCCCTGGTCCGGGAAGATGCCACATGACGTGGAGCAACTAGGCCCGTGCGCCACCACTACTGAGCCTGTGCTCTAGAGCCCGCAAACCACAACCACTGAAGCCCACACGCCTAGAGCCCATGCTCCACAACGAGGAGCCACCGCAAAGAGAAGCCCGCGCATCACAACGAAGAGTAGCCCCCGCTCGCCACAACTAGAGAAAGCTGCGCACAGCAACGAAGACCCAATGCAGCCAAAAATAAATAAATAAAATAAATTTATTTTAAAAAAAAAAAAAGAAGAAGAAGTAGGGAGCCTGAAGTGAAGGAACGTGGAGATTTCTACTTGGCTGGAGTAGTAGACTAGCTTCCAGACACACAAGAATCTGCAGGGGGCAGGGCTAGAACCCCGACACTGGGTTCAAACCTCCAGGTAAATCACTTCAGCACCAGAGAGTATTATTTCCCAAAGATTCAGTAAAGCCTTACTGAACATCATTGCCCTGCACCTCAAAGGGGTTTTGAAGGGTTCAGAGAAAGATATATCTGCACTTAGAGCAAATCGATCTTGCATGTGCAGTGTTAAGTCTTACCAGAAATGGTCACAGGTGACTTGGAAAACTCTGGAGTTCTGAGTGGTCATCTGGGTGGGTTAGAGAGATGAGGAAGCATTCCCTAGTGATTCCCAGGACTACGTGAGGAGAGGAGTCCTAGGAAAGAGATTGCAGACTTCAACATTCTGGGCAAGCAGGAAACACCAATCGTTATGGCTTGAATAGTCAAATAAACGTGACCCCAAGCTAGGGAAGAGAGGTGCGTTGCCTATACACGTATAATCCAGTCTTTATAATATATCAAAACACAGGGTTTGAGACTCTTAGTCAATCAGATGACCCATTTTGAGTTCTCAGTTTCACCTGTTAAAATGTGTTTAGCAAATGCTTCACTTAAAAAAAAAAGTTTTCCATATTGTTTTCAGTTCTACCTAATTCCTGATACTTTCCTCTCTGGCTTCACTATGAGATTGTCATTCCATTCTTATTGTTAGAAAGTTCTTTCTTATACCTTCCTCTCCTCCAAGCTAACATTCCCCTCCTATGTATATGGAGAGAACTGTGCCCTCTACTGCAAAGAACACATCAAATTGCTTCAGAAAATAAGATAGAATAAGTCAACCTTACATTCCTGACGGGCTATCGGAGGAGTCCATAAATGATCCAAATCCTGTTAAAAGGTTCAGCACGCTTCCGAGGAAAGTGGCCTGAATCACTTCTCAGGATCCTGTATGAGCATTATGGCTCCTACTGCATGGTTTTCATGAAAACAGTCTTGTTTACCACCTCCAGGAGAGTCTAGCCCTGACATGGAGGCAAGGTAAACAGCGGCAAGTGACTAAGAACCGCTGAGGCAGGAGAAGCATCCGGACTCCTTGTTCATGTTGTTGACCAGACTGGCTTCTCATACTTCTTGAAGAGCTGAGGCAGGCTCCTTCATTATCGTCCACCAACACCTGGGAGCCATTCCTCTGCATCACCTGTCAGGTGGGGACCGAACAGTGTCAATTTCTCCACCGTATCCTCAAACTAGGTAGCTGGGAGAGTCCTACAAGCTGCTATTAATTGGGGGTGGGAGGCATACAGGGAAGTTGCTTTCTCCTTCAGGGCTTTATGGATGAGACAGGGGCAGTCATGGGTCTGTAGGAACCCTCCGTTCTGCTCTTGCCTTCTTGTCTCAGGGACAATGGCTTCCCTCACAGCACCTAATCCATCCCCTTAAGGGCCTAAGGCTGGGATGCAAATAATCAGAGTGCAGTTCAGCAATGAGAGTTCTGGAACTGGGCCAAGACACAGAGGTCAGTGACCTCTTAGCAGCTCAACATTAGGAGAAATTCAACTCCAAGCTGAGGACCAAGGCAGGTGAACTAAGAACCAGGAGCCATGTTGGGCAGGATGGCTGACTGGAAGGTGAGCAGGTAAGAGGGCAGAGGAGAGCAGGGAGGGTGAGACTGATGGGCACAGAGCAGCTTGGTGGGAAGGAGTGCAGCTCTGAGCCCCCTTGGCTTGGACCATTGCACCTGCAAGTCTTTAAAATGAATGATTGCACCTGACATTAATTATCCAATTGGAGGGGTAGTGACTGAAACTGTGAGCCTCTGAGGGCTTTCTAAGGCCCCTCAGGCACAGACTGCCAGAAGTTAGCCCTCCTCCCCAGAACACAAGGATGGGGAACACGTAACCCAAGGATGTACCTCCTTCTAGGGGCTGAGACAAGCACTGGTGCCTCCTAGTTAGGGACTGTCACTGCTTCCCGCTCTGTGAGGCCTGGAGCTCCGCTTCTTCAGGTGTAAGGAGACTTCCTGTGTGGAAACAGCCGGTGTTTGTGTGTCACCCCAACAGTATGCTTTCTTTTCTCTTTCGAGACCCACTCATTCATCTCACACTCATTTTCCTTTTGCTCTGCCCTTCACCTCTACTTCCTGATAATTTTTTTCTCTATCTTTATGCTTTCCTTCTTGACTTGTTTCTTTCATCTTGTCAAGATGAACTTTATTCCTCCTAATGAATGGAAGGATACTAGTCTGAATTAAGAGTACAAATAACCCCAAGCCCAGACGCAGGCCAGCCCACGCTCAGAGGATGCCTGTACCCTCAGCTCCGCGGGCCCATGCTTCCTGAATCCCAGTCTCTGGGGATAGGATCGAGGCCTCTCCTTGGAAGCAAAACCAGCAGGTGAGCCTTGAGAAACCCCTGCATCAATGCTGCCTCCTTCTAGGGCAGGGACTCTGTCCTCAATGCCGCCTCCTTCTAGGGCAGGGACTCTGTCCTTTTCATCTTTGTCACTCGGTCCCCAGAATAGTGTTTAATAAAAAGTAGGTGCTCAAGTGCTTCCCTGGTGGCACAGTGGTTGAGAGTCCACCTGCCGATGCAGGGGACACGGGTTCGTGGCCCGGTCTGGGAAGATCCCACATGCCGTGGAGCGACTAGGCCCATGAGCCATGGCCGCTGAGCCTGCGCGTCCGGAGCCTGTGCTCCGCAACGGCAGAGGCCACAACGGTGAGAGGCCCGCGTACCGCAAAAAAAAAAAAAAAAAGTGGGTGCTCAGTAACTTCTTGTTGAAAGAAGAACGAAACTAATGGCCAAATTGAATAAATAATGAAGTATCAGCCCTGGGCGAAACAGTAAAAATGTATTCAGTTTTTCAGCTTATCACGTTTATCAAATTTTGCCTGTCATCCCAAAGCACCAACACCTTCCATTATACCCTTGATCTCAGTGATCCTAATAAAAGGTTCCATTGAGTCCTTATCCCACAAACCAAACATGTTGATTCCGTAATTTGCTTTCCAAAATTTTTACTAAAACATAATTGCTCATTTTCTCTTCATCTAGGGTCTCTGTGCCTTTTGTGATGACAGCTCCCTAATATGATAAATAAATATGTATATTTGATAATTGTATAAGGGTAAAAGTGTTTCCTGAGAGCATTCTCCCTCTCCTTTTAGGTCTTGTGGATTCATTTGAATACTGTTTTCAGAAAACATGGGTATCCAATGTCTTTGCCCTGATCCCCTGGTGAGACCCAGATAACAAAGGTTGCAGGCTTCCTGGGAGGAAACCTCAGCAAAAAAAATTGGGAAAATTTATTGGATAAAATAAAGTATTTGATTTGTAGCACCTGCTATAAATAAGAAAATGGCCTTTGCAAATTTTGTTGGGTTTTTTTTGTTGTTGTTGTTATTTTGTTTTTATTTTATTTTATTTTATTTTTTGCGGTACGTGGGCTTCTCACTGTTGTGGCCTCTCCCGTTGCGGAGCAACAGGCTCCGGACGCGCAGGCTCAGCAGCCATGGCTCACGGGCACAGCCGCTCCGCGGCATGTGGGATCTTCCCGGACCGGGGCACGAACCCGTGTTACCCTGCATCAGCAGGCGGACTCTCAACCACTGCGCCACCAGGGAAGCCCTGTTGTTGTTTTTTTTAAAGACACTTACTACTATGGTTTTTCTCAATATTTCTCATATATTTAAAACTAAGCATGCATTTCATGTTATGGTTTATAAAATAAATTTTAAGCTGGAAAGAAAAATCTTTTACTTTTGAAAAAAATGACTATTAAAATCTTATTAATTACAAAGTGAATTTTTATCTTTTGTTTTAGCCATCAAAGAATTTTTAATATGGTTTATAATTTTAAATTCTATAAATATATGATATTTTTATATAGGCCTGAATACTGCATCACTTTTTCCAACAGGGCAAAAAAAGTGTGTTTTTAAAGATATAAACCCATCTAAATAAATATGAACTAAAATTTATCCTTGACAAAGATGACTGTGAAATAAGAATAAGTGAGCCAGGTTACTGAAATTCAAAATTCAAAAGGTAGGCCAAAAAAATAAGATAATAATGAAATTAGAAAGTTGCTAACATGTTGAGACAGAAGTTTGGGATCACCAATGGATCCCAGTGGAAAGAACAATCAAGAAAGCTTATGGTCATGAAAAGATGCTCAACACCATTAATCATCAGGGAAATGCAAATCAAAACCACAATGAGATGTCACCTCACACCTGTCAGAATGGCCATCATCAAAAAGAACAAATGCTGGTGAGGAGGTGGAGAAAAGGAAATCCTCACACACTGTTGGTGGGAATGTAAACTTGTGCAGCCATTGTGGAAAACAGTATGGAGATTTCTCAAAAAACTAAAAATAGAACTACAATATGACCCAGCAATTCCACTCCTGGGTATATATCCAAAAAAAAAAAAAAAAACCACCTGAAAACACTAATTCAAAAAGATACAAGTACCCCAATGTTCATAGCACCATTATTTACAATTACCAAGATATGGAAGCAACCTAAATGTCTATCAACAGATGAGTGGATAAAGAAAATGTGGCATGCATATATATATATATATATATATATATATATATATATATATATATATATA
>NW_021703771.1:17588895-17595054 GCF_005190385.1 Monodon monoceros | reverse complement strand
ATATATATATATATATATATATATATATATATATATATATATATATAAAGGAATACTACTCAGCCATAAAAAAGAATGAAATTTTTCTATTTGCAACAACATGGATGGACATGAAGGGTATTATGCTAAGTGAAATAAGTTAGACAGAAAGACAAATACTATATGATATCACTTCTATGTGGAATCTAAAAAAATACAACAAACTAGTGACTGTAAAAAAACAGAAACAGACTCACAGATATAGAGAGCAAATTAGTGGTTACCAGTGAGGAGAGGGAAGAGGGGAGGGGCAATATAGGGGTGGGAGATTAAGAAGTATAAAATACTATGTATAAAATAAATAAGCTAGGGGCTTTCCTGGTGGCACAGTGGTTGAGAGTCCGCCTGCCAATGCAGGGGACGCGGGTTCGTGCCCTGGTCCGGGAAGATCCCACATGCCATGGGGTGGCTGGGCCCGTGAGCCATGGCCGCTGAGCCTGCACGTCCGGAGCCTGTGCTCTGCAACGGGAGAGGCCACAACAGTGAGAGGCCCGGGTACCGCAAAAAATAATAATAAATAAATAAGCTACAAGGGCATACTGTACAACATGAGGAATATAGCCAATATTTTATAATAACTATAAATGGAGTATAACCTTTATAAGTTGTGGGGGACTTCCCTGGGAGTCCAGTGGGTCAAAGACTCCACACTCCCAATGCAGTGGGCCCGGATTCGATCCCTGGTTGGAGAAGTAGATCCTGAATGCATGCCACAACTAAGAAGTCCGCATGCTGCAACTAAAGATCCTTCATGCCACAACAAAGATCCCGCAACTAAGACCCAGCGCAGCCTAAATAAATAAATATTTTGAAAAGTAAAAAATAAATAAAAATTGTGAATCACTATGTTGTACACCTGAACCTTATATAACATTGTAGAAAAACTATACCTTAATAAAAAAAAAAGAGAGAGCTTATGGAATTCATTTCTCGAATCTTCATTAAAAAAAGAGATTTTCCCTAGTGTGGAATGACTTACGTGGATTGTTATCAGAAGGCAAGAGCATGTACTAGATAAACATTCAAGTATCTTTGGCCCAACAGGCCTTTCTTCCTATTCATGTGGTCCTGGTATTTCAAACTAGATTGTCAACTTATTTTTTTTCTGTAATATAAAGCATTGACATATATACACTACCAAATGTAAAATAGATAGCTAGCGGGAAGCAGCTGCATAGCAGCTCGGTGCCTTGTGACCATCTAGAGGGGTGGGATAGGGAGGGTGGGAGGGAGACGCAAGAGGGAGGGGATATGGGGATATACGTATACATATAGCTGATTCAGTTTGTTGTACAGCAGAAACTAACACAACATTGTAAAGCAATTATAGTCCAATAAAGATGTTAAAAAACAACAACATACATTTTAAATTTAGTGTCCAAGCTTTGGTGATAGTCAACTAAATTTAAATCAATAAATTATTTTACTTTCAGTTAGACCACATGAAGTTTCTTCTGAGCATGGTTTGAGGGGTTCAGTTTCTGACCCTGTGACAGTGTTGGTGGACACTGTTTCATTAAATATAATGGAGCTACATTGAACAGAATAGTCTGTACTTATAGTTTTATTTTTTTCAGTCTCCCATAGAAATAACTCCTAAGAAGAAGGTAACATGTAATAATAAAAAGACTAGGAAAATGGACTCCAGGTTCACATATAGGAAACATACACATCATTCAAGACAGAATGTGTTCAATACACATAAAAATATGTCTTTTATCTTATTAAGGAGAAAAGAAAATAACTTGGCAGAAATGTACACCTGACTGTTTCCATGACAAGCATGGTGTATGCTCTCTTCTATTCACTAGCTCAGCTCTGAATAAGGACTTGCAAGGGCTGAGGCGGGGCCACCCTGGAGAGGCACTACAATCCTTGTCACACGATGTTCTGTTGCCACAGAGTCCGCAAGCGGTTGCGGTGGAAGGCAACATACTGTAAAACGCACTAATGCAAATGTGTGTGTAAGGCATTATAGGAATGTGGAGGCTGAGTGTGCAGCTCACCTTGTGAAGGCACAGGGGCAGGGGCTGAGGCTCTCAGGTGTCCTGCCTGTACACATCCTGCTGAGGATTTGGACTTAATCCTGAAGTTAATGCGACTTCTTCAGAGAGTTTGACATGGAAGGGTCTGATCAGAGCGCTCTTCTAGGAAAATCACTTTGGTAACCATGTAGAAAACAGATTCGAGAGCAGTGAGGGTGGGTGGAAAGAGGGAGATGAGTTAAGAGGCTATCCAGGAGAGAAATGGCGATGGTGCTTGAAAATTTCTTTGTACAACTGAGCCTCAAAACCTATTTCTGTGTCAGTCAGGATAAGTTAGATGATATTGTAAAAGCAAATCACCCAAGGTTTTAGCGACTTAAATACAGTAAAGGTGAATTACTCCTCCGGGCTATATATCCATTGTGGGTCAGCTGGGAGCGCCACGTTACTCCAGTGCAGGGACCCGCTCACAGACTAGCTGCCACCTAAGGCACTGCCTGGTGCTGTGGCAAACAGAAGGAAAAAGGTGGCCAAGTGTGCAGTGACTCTTAAAGTTTCCTGCCAGAAGTGATATATCCTATAGCTACTCAGTTCACGAGCCAGAGAAGGTCCCGTGGCCACACCCAACTTCAGAAGGGCAGGGAAGTGCATCCCTACCACATGCCTGGAACCCAGGGGCTGGGGGAGAGTGAAATGTTTGGAGAAGAGCAGTAATGGTGACACTTTCTAGTCTATAATCATTATCGAAGAAGACTCATTGCCAGTTATATGCGGATCCATGAGAAGAATAGACCCTAAAAGGGTTGCCTATAGACCTTAATGGTCTTTCAGTCTTGACCATTTGGTTTAATAGTATGTTTAGGTCATTCAGGGAAAGAATACTTTTCATTATTATTTGCCCACTGTGTAATCTGGGTACACTCTTTCTCCCTAGCCCAACAACAGGCATCCCACCTCATTTCAAGCTTGCTTTATTCACTCAACAAATATTGACTATCTATCACATCCCAGGCACTAGGGATATAGGAATGAACAAGGCAGACATCAGACAACATCCGTATCATATGGCTTAAGGTCTATCAGGAAAAATAGAAATTAAATAATTACACAAACAATTATTTACTTATTGTTGCAATAAGAACTGGGAAGGCAAATATAATGTGCAATGAAAATCTAAGAACGGGGGACAGTTTGGAGGGTGAGAGGCATCAGCTGGCTGGAAAGTGGGTCAGGTAAAAGTCCAGTCCAGGGAATGGTTACAGGCAGAGAGAAATGCTTGTAGGAAAGCCATTGGTATTCGAGAGGGAACTGAAATAAATCCAGCATGGCTGGAGCATAGTAAGCAACAGAAAGAGGCAGGGGGCTGGAGTTGAGACAGGAATGAGATCACAGAGGTTGTCATAGAACAAATTAAGGAGATGGCACATTACACTAAAAGCAGCAGGAAATGATTGAAGTTTTAGGCAGGGGGATGACATCACCCTCATACAGACATATGAGGGCTGCTCAAAAGGAAATTTACAAGAGGAAGTAATGTGTTGGACACCATAGTGGCTCATTCATCTTCTTCAAGTCTTTTTTTTTTTCTTGGCCACTGGATCTTAGTTCCCCCACCAGGGATCAAACCCGCACCCCCTGCATTGGAAGCGTGGAGTCCTAACCACTGGACCGCCAGGGAAGTCCCATCTTCCTCAAGTCTTTACTTATATGTTCCTCCTCCATGAACCCACCACCTTTTACCACCCTTTCTAAGATTACAGCCCCATCTTCCCACATTAGCCTCCAGATGCCACTTGCTCTTCTATTTTTACATTGCACTTGTCCCTTTCTAACATTTTGATAATTTACTTATTTATTAGTTTATTTTCTGTCTTCTCTTCTAGAATGTAAGCTCCACTGGGGCAAGGATTTTTTTTCCTAGAAAGTACCTGCCACGTGGATTCTCAACAGATATTTGTTGAGTTAATGGCATATCACATTATTATTTAAAGCTATATTGTAAGATGGCCTATCTACCAGTGTTTATGCTTCAATATACTTTGTTTAAAATAACTGTTTCCTAACTAGGCAAAGCATGGATGGTGATTTGATTCTTGAAAATTGTTGCTGCAGCAGAAATGCATCATCTCCTTACTCAAGTGTATGGAAAAATGTTTTTAGTTGATCAAATATCAAAACACTGAGCAAATTTTAGGAAGAAAAGATTATGAAGCATGGTCAGGAATCATGAGTCACTGGGACAGCTTAGCTATTTTACAATGTTGCTACATATAACAATCAAAATAGTCTGCTGTGCTGACTAAATTAAAGTATTTTCACAACACAGGAGTGATTAACCCTTTAAACCTACTTTTGAAACACAATTGTAGCCTTACTTGAAGGTGTTTTAAGGACTAATGTGCAGTTGGCAAAGTATAGCTTGTGACAATGTCTAGAATTCCTTGGAGAAAAGCCAGTTGAGTTGCAAAAAGGGCTGGGAATTCTCCCTTTAATTTCCCTGTATATCTGACCTCATATAATCAGAGGGATCTGAAGAGTTTCCAAGCTTATTTCACCAATAAAAATTTCCAGGAAAAACCATTTCCATTGTCAATGTCATTACTACCCGTGATTTCCCATTCATTCATTTATTAAACTCATTTAATGAACATCTATTACATTTTTGGCACCATGGTAGATATCGGTCCATTCATTTATTAGCTCACTCATCAAATATTTATCTGTATTGAGGAGGGACACAGATTTTAAGAGGTAAAATGGGCCAATTGTATAGTCAGGAAATTATTTGTAAAAAAAAAATGAGAAGGCTTAGGTAAATAGAGGAAGATATATTTAACTTTTATTTAAAAAAACACATTCAGTTAGCTCCAGTTTTAAAAGTTATTTTGGCCAAAAGCAAGGCAATGAGATTATAATTGGAAATCTTCTTTGCATTAAACATATATAGATATGTTAAAGCAAATATAAACACCAAAAATAATTACATTACTTCATTTATATGTCTAGCACTATAAAGAAATATGATTGCATATTATTGTCTACTTTCTAAACCACTTGAAGACAGCTTTCACATGAAACTATAGTGCAAGATAATAAGACTAAAATAAGGCAGAGTTCTCACTGAGCTTGGTTTCTTGCCTATGCACCCATTTTTGGAAATGGGGTTCTTTTATTCATCCTTGCAGAATGAGTGTTATTCCAAGTCTGAATCAGTGGGTAGTATTAAAGAATGACTTTTAATCCCTGCTCTAGAATTTCTCTTTCTAGCGCTCCTGCCCCTGCCCTTGACCTGCTAACTGGGTTCTGCTTCTTCATAACACACTTGCCTGGATAACTAGGTATTGCCTGCTTGGTCCTAGGCTCACCAAGGTTAATGAACACCGAGCATTTTCTGGCATGTTGAATGTTACCCCAATATGTGCAATTTGGTCATAGACACCTGCACCTCAAACACTAGAGATGAGCTGAGATTCATATCCTTTTTTTTTCATCCTTCTGTACCTAGATCAGCCTGAATAAAGCACCCAAATATATGCTTTCAACAACAATTAAAGCAATCTATTCTACATAAACTTGTTCATAGTTAATAAAAATGGACATAGCTTGTGCCAGAATATTCTTTCACACATGTAAGAAAATCTTTCATTCCACTAGCCCAAGATATCCCTCAAGATTATGAAGGTGGGTTGTGTTATTTTATTCCTCAAATAATTCTGCTATTTGCTATTCTTGAAGATTCCATGTAGGAAGGAATTTCCTGGCCGTGGAATGAGCACATCTCTACTGACCTGATCTCAGTCAAGCCTCTGCGAGGTATCCCTACCACAATTAAGACCTTTAACCTACTCTGTGGAGTCAGAGGTCCCAGGGCAGTGTTTGAAGACAGATACTTTGGTTTCCTGAATCAAGGAGGCCAAGATGAAGCTGGCAAAGTTTAGAATCGGTGAGTTATCAAGCTCCAGAGGTATGGGTCTAACTTTCCAGATGACAGTAACACTTAAACCTATCATAAATGTCATCCAGCCTTTGAGATGGTCACTAGGGAGAACAAAGGGGCAACAGAGACTCTGCAGCAATGAGTTCCTTGACTGTGGACAGACCCCTGACATTAAAGGATTCTGCTACACGCAGCAAT